>NW_017674056.1:0-31895 GCF_001879085.1 Nicotiana attenuata | reverse complement strand
CGGGGTTTAGAGAAGTACTTACTGGATAAAGTGTGTGCTTGTCCTTTTGATTAATAGGATGTCTTTCTCTATCTTCAAGTCTTTGCTCAGTTTCATAGCACCTGAAACAGTACCAATACAGACCAAATGTTACAAAGGAAAACACTAGGAATATGAAACTATCATATCCTCAAATGGTTTCTTTTGTGAAAATTTTCATACACCAAAAAAAAACTTGGAAAAACAAAATGCAACTGCAACATTTCTTTTTTTTTTTTACGTTCCTAGAAATTCCTAAGATTAATTTATTTATCAATATGTCATCTCTTTGTCAGCTATAAACAAAAATTAATGAAAAAACTAGGGACCCATTTGAGCTAAACCTACCCAGGGAAGGGTGCAGCAAAAAACTGAGCTTCTTCACATGATATACTTTTCTCATTATTTGGGTCTTTAAAGATGCTCTTATTGAACAGACTACTTTATACTATAATCTCGACCTTCACAGCATCAAATTTTTTAGGCACTTCAATCAATAAATATATTAGAGATACCTAGCTTTCACCAGTCACCACAAAGGGAAAAGAAAGGGGGGTTTTGGGGGGGGGGGGGGGGGATAAGGTTTCCCCACCGGAACCAAAAATTGCTCCATGAAGATCTCCCACCTAGACAGCAACTCCCCAACCCCGCCAGGGGGGTCTTTGTTTCTCTGCCAGCAAGATGGATTGTTGAGAAGGAGATCTATCTAATTCATGCCCACAAAGAGGCAAAATGGCACAACCACCACCAAATAACACTACATTTCCCAACTCACTTGTACTGGCGAAACACACCAATGATGAGCAAGTGGAGGTGTGTCATTCAATGAGTAGTACTGCAGACAGTGGCAGACCCAGGATTTTGCGCAAGCGGGTTCAATCTTAGAAGTACATAACTTTAGTCGTAAAATAGTAGTTGTCAAGTGGGTTCAAATAAAATATTTATACAAAATTTACACAGCTTTAATAGTAATTTATACATATACACAGTATTATTTTATGATGAAGCGGGTTCAGTTGAACCCGCTTGCCACCACGTGCGTCCGCCACTGACTGCAGACAGTAGAAGTTCAAGCCTCGTAAATGAGAAAACATATAGAATCTGGGAATGGAGTGCACAGCTACATTTCCAGAAAATTTGCGCTCGGGGTTCAAACTTAAAACTGAAAAACGTGCAGCACACAACTCCATTTCTGGAGTAATGGAGGAATGACAGAAAAAGCTAGTTGCTTTAAAAAATTTAAGGCCTCTGCCTTCCTTTATGTTTTGCTTCCTGCTTTGAACGTTATACAGTGTCTTTTCTAGCCTCGTATAGACGACGTAATACCTTTCTTCACATGAACTCTCTGGTTGGCTCTGAGATTGCATAAAATACTTAAAACTAATAAAGAAACACTTGGTAATTGCAGACTAGTGTCTGGTTTAAATCCCTTTCACCAAATCAACGATGCAGTTGGCATTAAACAAAGACTTAAATTTATTCGGCGTGTGCGTGGAGAAAAAACAAAACAGTACATCATCTACAACTGAGAAAACTTTTTACGAATCCACATTCAAGGTTGCAACGAGCATAAACAACCAGAGAACTTTTACAACTCTAAGCATATAGAGATAAGATCCATACTTGTCACAGAGCTGAAAGTTCTTGCATTGCTTGCACTCCCAACGATTTCCAGATACCATTAGTACGCAGCAATGGGTGCATGCGTGCTGTAAATGAACCATAATAAAATCCTCCTTCATTGGAGAAATTGTCTCGCCGAGCTGTGGCAAGTAAAAAAGTGGACAGAGTTAAAAGTGCAGATGCAGTTCAGCTTTCATAACAAAGAATAAAAATAAAGCGAAACAGAAACAAAACATCACATTAAGATGAAAAACAAGTGCAACAATTTTTTTTCCTGATAAAGGGGGTATCCAGACCACCATGTGTGCACACTCGACTATTCCACCAGGTGCCTGCTACCTCCCACTGTCACAGGCACCGCGTAACTCCTGTCCATCAAAGCTTAGAGGCAGATAGGAAAAGGTCACCTAGCTTTCTATCCCTGCTGGGTTCTGAATCCTGCTATCCCATGAATTTCGCCTACTTCATTAACCATTAGGCACACCTTTGGATGCAGAAACGAGTGCCAAATTCACTCTAAAGCGTAATACTTAATCATAGTTTCATTGCTCGGGAGTTGCAAGCCACAACTCCCATAATAACAGCAAATCAATCAACCAAATAGCCAATATATAGAAAGCAGAAGGCAAATGAGTAAACAAAGATGCTTAGCAATTAAAATTACTTTGTGCATTAGAAGCAGATCCTTAGATACATTCCCAGACAAGTCAGATTGACCAGATGCTTTTAGAGCTCTTTTTGTTATGGTCTTCTTTATAGTTCCCTTCTTATGCTGCTTTCTCCCATCCTCTTCTTGCTGAAGTTGATAAATCATATCCTCTGCAGCACCAGGCCAGTAGTCCCCATCAAAATAAGGCAGACGAGCTGCAGTAACTTTAGCCTTACATTCTCCCGTGGATATAAAGAAATGGTCGTATAAATTAGTGAGATCAACAACTATATTTTCCTTCTTAGCTTTTCTTAGCATTGATAAATACCTGAAATATGAGAAACACTAGTTTAATCAATGTAACAAGAATGAGGAAAAAAATTCATATTACAGCAATATGTAATCTATATGGAAAAAATTATTAAGCTCACCACTCTCTGAGTTTGTCAGATTTTGGGGTCTTCTGAATTTCGGGGTGGCAATATAATATATAATCTTCACCCTTCAATGGAGGACACGCCCAAATATAACAACTCGTGAAACCACGCTTTTTGCAATATTCTAGATATCCAATCTGAGTGAAATCAAATATATTAATATACAACAAATATCTAGAATCAACATTGGAATTGATGTGAAGAAAGATTACCAAAATTTCATGGTACACAAATGTGCGGAGAGCCTCTCCAGTCACTGCTCTGATCTCTGGCCTGAAATATTTAACAGAATCTAGATACGAGAGATAAACACGGCGATGATTTGGCTGTAGGCATTCAGATCCAAATTCCTGAACATACATGCCAAAGAGGCACACTTCTACACCTTCAATTCTCTGAAATAACAATAACACCTGGAGAATGCAACTTTTCAGTCCATAACTCAAACAATTATCGCCAAATTGCAAGTGAAATGGAAAAGACAGACTCCTATCTGAGGATAATGCCAGAATTAAACATATAGAGACATAACAATGTCTGAACATTATCTGGCATTTCATTAATCGGTAAACAATCGTATTTCAGAAACAACCCTTTGAAACTTGGCCTCCCACAATCATAGTATGATCAAAACTTTTATGGATGTCAAACGTCCTCCAAAGAAGGTAGAACACCTTCTTTGCAAGGGACAACGGAGGAGATTAAAGAAAGTAAAGTTGAAGGCTATTCAAGATCCGGAGGAAACTTTTGAGACAATATTTCGGGTCATGGAAGATGAAATGAATGAATATGATATAGAGAGGACCATGATGCCATCACCTTTTGCGCGTGAAAAGTTTTTTCTAATGGCACACCAGCCCTTATCTCTACAACAACAACGACCCAATAAAGCCCCACAAGTGAGGTCTGGGGAGGGGAGTGTGTACGCAGAACTTGAGGGGTAGAGAAGCTGTTTCCGATAGACCCTCGGCTCAAGAAGACGAAAAGAGACACAATATATCAGTATCATCAACAAAAACCATAGAAATAATAACATCACAAGAACCAGTAAATAGATGGAAAGCAAACAATAACCAGTAAACAAGGCCTGATACTATGAAAACGGAAGAGTAGTGTGAACACAACATTGACCACTAACCGTCTAAGACAATATCCTATCAGACTAGCCTCACACTGGTACGAGTTAGAAATATGCTCAACTACTTAAAATAACCAGCCCTTATCTCAATATATCTAAACTTGTTTTCTTTTTATTACTCAATGGAACGAGGATCATGCTCCTATACGACTTCTATGCAGTGACTGGGAAAGGTTGTTGGGAGCTGATCCTATTTCAAGTTTGAAAAATGGTTGTTGGGCGCTGAGGGATAATGTTTGGTGGAATTCCTTTGGGATAACTGGAACACCAGATTATGTACCGCCAAAAAAATTACAACTTCTGAAAGGAAGGCTGAGGAAATGGAACAAAAGCAACTATGGAAGTCTGGAAAATATAAAAAACGAACTTCTTGCACAAGTTGCAGTTGGATAGTGCACTGCAAAATGATAATATTCAGGAGTAAGAATTGTTGGTCCGGGCTAATTTACAAATGGAAGTAGAGGAAATTGCCAATACGAAGAGATTGCTTGGAGACAAAGATCGAGAAATGTGTGGTTGACGCAAGGGATAGAATACGAAGTTCTTTCACAAGGTGACCAATGTTAATAAGAAATAAAATTACATTGGGAGATTGGAAGTCAATGGAGTCTTGAAGGACGAAACAGAGGAGATCAACAACAACAACAACAATGACCCAGTAAAATTCTACTAGTGGGGTCTAGGGAGGGTGGTGTGTACGCAGACCTTACCCCTATCCCGAGGGAGTAGAGAGGCCGTTTCCGAAAGACGAAACAGAGGAGATCAACAACAACAACAACAATGACCCAGTAAAATTCTACTAGTGGGGTCTAGGGAGGGTAGTGTGTACGCAGACCTTACCCCAGGCGAAACTCTCGGTCGTAGTTTGGCGACCTATCTTCAGTAGGGGCCTTTAGTCTTTTGATTAGAGTAGGGGTCGCGAGTCGGACCAATCTGCGAATCGAGCGAGCTCCCCTTGCATGCAATGATGTGGTGGTAAACCTCTCATTCTAATTCAGTGCTCTCCGAACCGTGCGGGAAGGTTTCCCATCACACGGCTCACCAACTTGATCTTCCGCGGGAACCGTATGTCCGAACAGGCCTGGAAAAAAAGGTAAGGTCTCGCTTTCCTTTGCCACTCAAGTGTACGGCATCTGCCGTGCTTAGGCCCCTTCTTCCCTTACCTAATGAAAGAGTCCACCGCCTGCCTTAGTAGTCTCAAATAAGGCGTGCAGGCCTGCCCCTTTAGTAGGTGATTCACTACCGAAGCGAAGAAAAGGCTGGATCAGCTCAAACAAAGAAGAGTCTGGTCCGGTCTGAATTCAGGCACGGCCCGCCCGTCTGCTGCTAGGTCCGGAAATGGCGCCGGGCGAGGGCTCCTCTTAGAAAGAAAAGAACTTAAATAAAAATACTTAATAGCTCCTTTGCCCTATGCCTTTAGTCTGCTTTGAATGATCCTTTCACTCTTCGAAGGTGAGCGAAGTACTTCGAGGGATTATATGGAAGGAACCTCTGCTAAGAATGGAATGCATTGATTTGGGGCACTTCTTCTCCTTATTTAGCTTTCAAGTGGGAGAGGACTTCCATAGAGTCATTTATGTTAACCCCTGCTTTGTGGTACTATCTCAGTCTGCTACTTTCTCTCTTCCCTAGCGCTCTTTTTTTTTTACTTTTTTCAAAGGGCAATGAAGGCGAGAGAGTACCAAATGCTGACGGTGACGAAGGTTACCGACTTTTGGTGGACGCGGAGCCAACGAGTTCAGTCGAAGAGCGTAACGAGTCTAAGGTTACAGAAGCCTTCGCCATAAGGAGCAGAGCAACTGGCGTAAAAAGAAGGGATAGGGGCCATACTACATAGCCTCCTTTTCGTACGAAATTTCCTAATTTTTCACTCTTATTACATTCAATTCAGTTTGAGATGAAAGGACATCAGATAGTCTCATTCAAACAAAAGAGAGATACGGAAAGGTTGAAAAGCAGGGGATAGGACGCTCATTCATTAAGAGCTCTTGTCGGTAAAGTAGATCTAGATCGAGGGAGAGAATTGGCTTCTCGAGAATCCGTACAAGTGCTGCATACAAGTTCCGGCCAGGATGATTGAGAAAGATTCAACCAATTTGAACCGCTCACATCACAATAGTAGTAGCGTAAAGGCCGTAAGTCGGGGGGCAATAGAAGCTCTTAATGCAATATCTGGTGGTGAAGACATTCCCGCTGCTACAATTGGAGTTGACGGTCCTAGTTCTGTTACAGTAAGAGCTGTTGCTGCTATTCGTTTTTTGGCGCTGTCCCGACACTGATGAGCATCACTTAGGCGTTTTATCAATTTCTTTCCATTTGTATCTGTTGAAAATTCCAATAAATTCCAATTCAATTTAAGTAGAAAATTCTCTTTCTTCCTCCGTTCGTTCTTGCGGGAAGAAGGACAAACCGGGCCCCTAGTGGTCCTTATCTTATCACGCCAGATAGATAAATAAGAAAAGGCTTAGCATATCCTATATAGATAGAAAGAGAATGGAAAAAGCTCGTGACACAAGAAGGGCAGGAACCTTAATACCTGAGGAAAGAGATAGAAATGGATTACTTGCTTCTCCAAAGGCCCCACGCGGTTAACGCCAATAAGAAAGGATGGTGTTTTTAGGTAACAAACCACGCCAAACCTATTTTTCCGAATCTTGAAAGATGAAAATAGAGGGAATTTTTTGAAGCCATTCCCATTCCCACACACCAATACCAACCAGGGCCGCTACCCACTTCTACTAAGGCTGAGCTTAATAGGAGTAAAGGGAAAAGCCCTATATATCTTATTAGTCAAGCCTAAAGGCCCTTTACTAATATAATAGAAGGTAAGACCGGCTTTCGCGCAGCTCTTCGAACCTTTTGGTATGTATTGCCCCCTAACTATAGATCAGATCTCGATTTCTATTGCGACAGAGGGAGGTATCATAATAGAGTGGTTTGGAATTCGACCTCCCCTTATACGCTCTAAAAAGGGGTCATGGACTCCTTTTTCTTTTAGCTACCGGCCCAAACAAAAGAGATTAGCCTCTTGATCGATCGATTGATTGCCTCTCTATGGGGGCCCCTTTTTTTAGACTAGTTTGCTGCTAGGAGTCCCTAGAGTCGAATTAATAATCAATAGAAGTCCCAATAGAAGTTTAGACATGATTTGAACGACCTCTAAAAAGGGTTCTACGGCCTGTAGAAGTTCATTAAACATGATGGTTTGGTTCATTCTTTGACTGCTCTGCTCCCCCCAAACAAAAAGAGAGACTTTTTTAGATATATGTAGTTGCTTGGTTGTTGACCAAGGAAAAACACGCCTAATCTCTCTTCACGGTACCGGGAAGAAAAGAAATACGACAACAACTAAGTCAGAAAAAATTGATTCTTAAATTTACCCTCCTTCAGCTAGGACAGGAACGAAAAATGAGATGTTGCTTAAAACTTCCTAGCAGTTAAATCTCAGGATGCTTGCAGCTCAACTATATTAATCTCATCAAGCCATAAGGCGTAGGGCCTTGTATTCGAATAGAAACATCAATCTTTCATCTAAAGCGGCAACTCTGTCCTCGACTTCCTCCCGGGTAAGATGAAGAACAGCCAGATACTGGAATTGGAGTAGAATCAATGGGTGTTGGATGATCAGCCTACGATAAGAAAATGCTATTTCGTCTAAGGGATTTACTCATGCTTCTCCCGAGTAATCTCAATACCTTAGTCCTACCACGGACGGGTATACATTTCATCCATATCGCCGGCCTCACATGGACAGTCATTCCAGGTCCACGCATGTTGAAGATAGTTGTTATAAAATTAATAGAACCTAAAATGGATGAAACACCAGATAGATGAAGACTAGAAATTGCTAAATCAACTGCTCCTCCAGAATGGCTGGTAATGGAAGAACTTTTCAAACTAGTTGATAGTTGTTCCCTGGTTGCACCCCACAATGGGTTCTAATTTACTAAATCACATGTTTCTGTTTTCGGAACATCACATGTAGAGTTTTTTGGGGGAGAATCACTCGGCGCGGGGCCTCCCGTGTGAGGTCAGGTGATGGTCAACAACTCAGGCAGGAAATGCTGAAAAGCGGCTGACGATGCAAGAGCTCTTTTCCCCTTATACGCTCTAAAAAAAGGGTGCCGATAGATTCACTACTTCAGCGCCGTTATCGGACATTGCAGGCTGAGCATCTATTTCTCGTGTATCGTTCCACACCGAGAAGAAAATGGAATAAACAATCAAGACCTGGCTCAAGGCTAACCCCTCCACACTCAGGGTCAGGAACGGGAAAAGGAGAAGTCCATTAAGTCCGTTTTCCGCTAAAGGCAGCATGAGCTCCATTCAGAAAGAACATTATTTCGCGGATTCTTGCCATCACTGCTGGAAAACAAATTTTTCTGTAGGCATCCATCGGGTCCGAGATTAAGGTTTCCCATCACACGGCTCACCAACTTGATCTTCCGCGGGAACCGTATGTCCGAACAGGCCTGGAAAAAAAGCGCACTAGCTTCCTCGGCGACTAATGCCCTTCTGCTGGTCTTTCGTCCATTGCCTATGGTCTTTGGTAAGTAGTCTATAGTTCACTTTCGTCTATGGCCTGCCCCGCTCTCTCTTCAACTTAGTTATTAGTACTTCGGAGTGGTGCAGACTCTCCTGCTTGGCTTTGGAAATGAACGGAGAAGTGGTGGAACGTGCGGAACCACATATTGGATTACTCCAGTGCGGCAATCCCGAGGGAGTAGAGAGGCCGTTTCCGAAAGACTCTTGGCTCAAGAAGACATTTTGGGGAGGGTAGTGTGTACGCAGACCTTACCCCTACGAAACAGAGGAGATCAAGGACATTTTGGAGCTCTACTAAAGCTTATATTATTTTTATAGAACGGCTTTATATCAGGTATAGTTGGTTAGGATGAAGCCTTAGTAGATATAGCAAGTGTGCCGGGGATGCGGCTCGGGTATACCGGCTGGTTCTATGAAGTAAATGCCTCCTACATGGGAAACAAACAAAAAGCAATTCTCATTTGTTTTTGCACTGCCAAGTTACTGCCCAACTGTGGCAGCTTTTCCTGAATATTACTGGTCCGCATTTGGCCATCTTTTCAAATGGTAAAGGTATTATTTGAAGGTATCATGGCATAGAAAGGTACAGGACTCGAGAAAGACCAGAAGTTACTATACTAAGACAAATATGCAACTACTTCCTTCCTCATAACAATTCTAAAAAATCCATATACTGATCCATACTTCCAATATGTCTCCTCTTACACGAGAAAGAAAGTAAGCAAACACTTATTCTTAATTCTAGAAATATGGCTTTTTGTCCTTCAAAACAAGCTTTACTCCTCTCCAGCCATAGTGTCCAAAGGATGCCAGAGGGATAATGATCCAGACCTGTTTCAGGTCTTTCTGAATTTCCTGCCCCTGCCAGCATTCTAGCAAATCCCTTATGCTCTTAGGCACTGGTCTGCATTGGGTCATGCCTATTCAACGACTGAGTTGCTAAGATGCTCAAAAAGATTTAGGCGACGAAAGAACAAGCATAGGTGGTGGAACATGGGACCTGCATATATTTGGTGGACTATTTGGACAGAAAGAAACAGTAGCTGTTCTGATGACTTCACTGATTCTGCCGTTAACATAAAGTCTAAATGTATACTTTTGTTTTTCTCATGGTGTAGATCAAAATGTGTAAATGATGTTGAAATAGTTTTAAGATGTTAGAGGCCCTAAAAGACTAGGAGATTAGACTAAAACGGGCATGCTTTGCTATTTTTGCTTCTTTAAATAGTGAACACCTGCAACATCCTTCGTGCTTGTTTTTATCTATAAATTACCTTACCTTTACAAAAAAAAAGTTATTCAGATCCTCCTGCAATTAATTCTCAGTAAAATAGTGCCTGATAAAGATCTAGTTCTAACATAAAAAACATTTTCTTTATTGAGATGGAAAAAAAAGAAACTAACATGACATTCATTCAAATCATTAAACCCAAATTTGACGTTAAATGACTCTGCATGAAGGTACCTTTGATTTATATGGAAACTCCAGCGGATAGTTCTCTTCCTGAAATATCTCAAGAAACCGTGGTTTCACTTCTAACTTTTTGTCCACTGATGACACAATTCTTACAACAAGTCCTTCCGCTCCAGGAACCTGGAAACCAGTATAAGCAGGAGCTAAGATAGGAAGGCACAAGCGAACTTGCTAACACCACTACGAATCACTAAATGAAGAGACAGAAGTTACAAAAATTAAAGATGATATTTTTCCCAAGAAGAAAGGAGCATTGACGGAAAAAAGGCTGATGACAGTGACCTGTTCACTAATTAGCTAAAACCCATAAGCTACAGACAAATGCAAATTCACTTCCAAACATCTCCAACCGCTTATAACCGTAGATCGGGATCCTAGAACTTTAATTTCTAGTCTTTTCCTCTAGAAGGCTGGATCTAATCAATATTCTGGACGATAACAACAATATCGGTTGAAAGTAACAAATGCAGCATCCACAGAACAGAGCAAGCCTTGATTTGTGGATGTCTGGACCTATTAGTTCTTATAGGTTCCGACTGCCCTCCTTGTATATACTTTGGACTCAAGAGTGGCTGTTCATTCAGTTATATCAGTTTTCAAATGTTATTCGTTTTAGTGTCTGAACTTCGGTTTATAATTTCAAAAAGTGAGGCCAACCGAATTCGACTACCGCTCAGTTACAACTTAAGTTGGGACAATTTGAATGGGCCAATTTCTTTTTTCTTAAGCTCTTTTTCTTGTCCATTTCAACTTTTCTTCTTTCTTGAGATTTTCCAACACAATCCTACGTTTGCTTTTAATCTAAAATTCTTAAGATTTGAATATCACCTCTCTCCCAGTAATTGATTGACTGAAATGACCTCCTACACATGAAGGAGTACAAATGAAACAAGTTGAAAAGGAAAGACAGCCAAGATTACAAGCAAGCAAAAAACATATCAGAAGAAAGATCAGCAACTTGAAGGGGAGTAAGAGAAAATCTGAGCATCCAAAATTCAAAACATTACATGTTCTGTTTTTTTCATTTTAAAAAAACATGTAACCCAATTTTGGGTTCACATGTGGATTTTAATGCGACTTACCAGAGCAAGAATGAGCTTACCCAAGACAGCCTAATACCATGCGAAAGAATGTGCTTCCACTACAAAATCTTAGGGAATGGATGGAGTAGCCCAAAACCTTTATAAACCCCTTAGGAAGCCCTTACACAGCACATGTTCAGACAACTCTGTAACTCAACAGGGGAAAAGGAAAAAGGAAAAGGAAAAGGGAAGAGAGAGAGAGAGAGAGAGAGAGAGAGAGAGAGAGAGAGAGAGAAACCAAATGATAAATTAAAGGAGTTAAGCTCCAAAGCAAAGGCCTTAAGCCCTTTCCACTGCGCAAGTCATAGTCTACTAGGGATTTTAATCTTCTCTTTTTTGTGGGATCACTGCCATGGGGTTTTGAAACTTAAAGATATTACTATAAAGATATCAATAGCAAAGTAAAGATCCATCACAAATTTCAAAACCAAGCACATCTAGAAACATGTAGTAACACAAGAGAGAGAAGCATAACTGGAGATCACTAAGGAGCCCGTTGGAGGAGGGTGCTTAAAGCTGCATTTAGCTATGTTGTCAAGCACGGGCGAGAGTAAAAGGAGCTGGGAAGATGAGTGAGAGAGTGAAGACAGACATAAGTTAAATAGCGAGGGTTGATAACGTGGGCACTGGACTACTATTGAGGGAGATCTAAGGGGAAGGAACACAAAAATGTGTACAAATATACTCACACACATATATATTCCTCTTCTATTTTTTAATCAAATTCGACCCTTTTTATGAAATATACATTCTTTTTTTATTTTTTAAGAGTCACTTACTTCGGTCAATTTCCAGTACAAAATATCAAAAAGCAAACCAGTTTATCAAATAATAATTTCGAAATTACAGGAAAAAGCAGAAAAACCAACAAGCCAAGCCATTTAAACTGAACTCAACAGTTAGGTATTGTTTTCTCCAATGGAATAGTGTACACACCTAATCTTCATCTATTAGGACACTACAAGAGTGATGGAGAATCAATCTGGATTTTTTCCCTTTAGATTTACAGTAGAAGATTGATGGAAATTTACTGCAAGGAGCAGAAAGATCTAAGCATGGTGTTCTTTGACCTCTAGAAAGCATGTGATAGAGTACCAAAAAAGGTACAACAACAACAACAACCCAGTAAAATCCCACTAGTGGGGTCTGGGGAGGGTAGTGTGTACGCAGACCTTATCCCTACCCCAAAAAAGGTACTTCGGTGGATGTTGGAGGAGAAAGAAATTTCAAGTCAAATATATGATAGTAGTAGCAAATACAAAGGAGTTACCCATAACCGTGCATGCCGTTTGATGATACTGCTACTTGACAATAACCGCGCCTGTGTCAACCAAAAGCTTGAACTATGGAGAAGCACTCAAGAGAGTAATGGTTTTAGGATAAAGTAAAAGTAAGATTGAATATGTGCACTGCGAGTTTAGCCTTCATAAGAAGACTGAAGTGAGATTAGACGGGGTTGTGGTAATTAAATGCAAACAATTTAGATATCTAGGCTCTTAGTTCCCAGAGAATGGAAGGATAGACAAGGATGTTACACATGGAATTAAAATCGAATGATTGAAATGGATAAGTGCTACCAGAGTGTTATATGATAAGGATGCCTATCAAAGTGAAAGGTGAGTTTTATAAAACAGTTATACGCCAAGAAATTTATATGGGAGTGAATGTAAGGGTGTTAAAGTCCACACATCCACAGTATCAGTGTTCCCGAGATGCTCCCGAGATGCCAGATGCAAATACTAAGATGAATGTATATACAAGATTAGATGAGACTAAACATGACACATCCGCCAGAAAGTGCAAGAAGCACTTAAAAAGGATGAACTGACACAATGTTGCTTAGGATTGATTTGGTCATGTCCTGCATCGACCTCCAAATGTGTTGATTTGTAAGTGTGAACCGTGATGAGTGAAGGTGTATAAGAGGACGAACTAGACCTAAAACCACACAGAAAAGTCGTCTAAAGACCTAACATCTCTTGGAATCCAATCAAACCTGGCGAAAGATAGAGTACAATGGAAGAAAAGATCAATACAAGCGATACCAACTAGATGGAAATGTGTTTTAGCCATGTTAGTGCGTTTATTTTAGATCTAATGCTCTCGAAGATTCAATTTTAATAAAGTAATAAGATTTTACTGAATCTTTGGGCATGCTTTCTAAAACTAAGTGTCTTTTAGCCCCCATCACAGATTTTATGCCATTATAAAATATAGAGAAATTCTAATACTTTTTATTTTTATTTTGCATGATGTTGGGTTGAGATTAATTAAATAGACAAAGATTGTCAGTGAGGATTCATATAACCTTGTTTAGGACTGAGGCGAAATGGTAGTTGTTGTTGTTTACTGATCAGAGAAATCAAGTCTCAATGCATTAATCATTGAAATTGGCCTGATAAATTACCTCATCATAACCTCTTCCTTCACGCATTGCTCTTTCTTGCCTTTCCCACTCCAACCGGCTAGCTAATCGTTGCTCAATATGATCACTGAGAATTGTTCGAGGCAGATCTTTTGCTCCAAGAACAGCACTTTGTGGTAAGGGTGTGCGCTCACCTCTTTCAACCTCTGCTATGTAGCAATTGGGACAGGTATACTCAGCTTGCCCACCATCATTCCTTCTACCATTAAATAAAGCACAAATCTGATGTTGCCAAGCTTCACACTTGTCACACTGCACCCACTGCACAAAGCAGTGACCTCTGATTTGATCAGACCAATAAAATTTATTGTTTTGGCAATTAAGACCAAAAAAAATTTAAAATTAGAAGAAACAACACATGTTATTGACAGAAAGCATGGACCATACAAGTCTCCACGCCCCATTTCTACAGCAAAAGAGATACTATATTTGTCAAATAAAATGCATAGAGTAAATACCCATTCTTCAGTTTCCTCATCATTTCTCTTTTTCTCCATCCTCGCTTTTGGAATGGTGGTTCCATCAACAACAATGGTGTCTCCACGGGCCTCATTATAGCATGGAATGCAGAAGTAGTGCCGTGTATCACCAGCTCCAATGGTATAATACATCGCATTACGTTTAAGACGAGCACCACATGGAGTACAATATATGGGTGGAGGTTCAAAAGTTAGCTTCTCAACTGCACATAACTGACAAGAATTTTCACTCATAGAATGCTCCATTGCTTGATTTTTTTCTGCTTTCGCTTTGCTCTGTCAAACAAATAGAACAGAATTTCATCCATGGAAGGAGTTTACTCATGCAGATTAGAAATGAAACCAAACATGTCACTGGAATAAAGACCGTAGAGGGCAACAAATCAGCTACTTGTCAAACCACACACATAAGACTAATAGGAAAAAGACGAGTATTAACAGTTTTATAAAGTCTACATAACATGGTAGAAGGCGTACATGAAAGAAGTTAGAATAGTACAATTCCTGTAAATAGCATAGCACTTCATTATCATCAACAACTCAAAGATAAACCTTCCTTGACAACAAGATATGTCTAACAGATTTGATTAGCCACTCACTGACTAGATGGAAAATTAAGATACATAATATAACTTCCCAAATTACCCATTGTTCTTGATTTCAACTTCAGCTAGAGTACAACAAGTTCTTGAATTGCATCTCGAGACTAATTCACCGGGTACCTGCTATCTCCCTCCAGCACAAGTACCACATAACTTTGTCCCCAAAGCCTTAGACATATGGAAAGGAACCGTTTCTGCTTCTGCTAGTATTTGAAACATGGTTCATTCCAGCTTCAATGACCCCAGGTGACACAATTGAGACCAGGACAACAAATATATATGACCCGACCAACAGTTAAAACAGAAAATGCACGCTCTTGACATTGGAAAAATCATTTCAGCCCAATGCAATACAAACTCAATTCAAAGTATGCCCTTATAACTTTAGCATACTTGGTCAAGGTGTAGAACCGCTAAAGAGTAAGGAATTTCTCAAAACATGCCCTCTATTTAATCCTTTAAGCAACTCTGGCCACTTCTTCAGGTTACCGAACATCCGTTTTTTTTTAACTAACCGGTTATCGAGTTCTTATCTAGAAAAGGAAAAGAAAAAGTAAATCAACCCATATTTAAATGGCATGTTCTTTAGCAATCAACTGCAAATTTCCAAATGCAAATAAGTATGTCGGGCAACAAAGCGTGAGCAAAACAATCCCAAGTTAGGAAAACCATATTTGACAGACCTGGCCTATCCATTGTCTCAGACCTTTAATGTGTTCCCGGACTTGCACTGGGGTGAAAAGTTCCATCATTGAGACACCCTTTATTTTAGGCTTCCCAGATTTGGATCCACTCGTACTTTCAGAAGGCGCTGATGTATTATCCTGTTTAGGCTGATCTATGTCCTTGTCAGCATTAACATTTTCCTGCTTCACAAGACAAGCTGGAGTACTTGATGCAACAGAATCACCAGCAAGCCTTTGAGTGTATGTATCATCCAAACTATCCTTTGCTATACCAGTACTACCAGGGTTAACTTGCACAGCATTTGCAAGAGTTTCACTCTTTACTTCAGTGTCTGCAGTCTTCATTGCCACAGCATCATTCTGTTCAACAAGCTGAGCATTTTGTAAAACATTAGACTCACCGGCCGAAACTGGCACAAGATTTTCAGATTCCAAGACAAGAGGTTGAGAAGATGGCTCTATTTTCATGCGTTTAAGAGAAGGCTGCAAATCTTCTGGAGTTTCAAATGCCAATGGACTCGTCTTGGCAGTGAACTTAGAAGCAGTTTCAACAGCATCATAGGTTCTACAAGTACCATTGAGAGAATTTGCCATATCAGACATATAGCCAGGACGAGCACACACTTTTTGATGTGCCTGTAGAAATTTCTTAACAGGAATGCAAACGGGACAGTTTTCATTCTTGCAATGCTTATGGTGATTTATTAAAACCTTTGTTTCAGGGCACCGAGGATATGGGCAATCAAATTTAATGCATCTTTCCATATGCCTCAATAGTTTTTGTGCATGTATGCAATTGTTTTCAGGACATTTTCCTTCAGGAGCAGAACATCGACGTGCATGAATCAAAAACAACAGCCACCTCTTCTGATTAAGATACTGTCGTTCCCGAGGAACGTTACCAGATCTGCATATCGTACTGCTTGAATTATTGGTTTCAACTGCTCTATTAGTAACAGATTGACTGGCCAAAGACCCCTCTGTAGATAAATTATTGGGCTGAGCTTCCTCTTGTGTGGAAGTTCTCTGACACAATTCCTCTTGTGCATTCGGTTCAAAGAAGCTACCTGGTATCTGAGACCCATCATGAGACTTGGGATACCATTGACCCTGCAATGCTGCATCAGAATAAACTCTATCAGAGTGACAGCTTAAACGAAGAAGCAATAAGCTGGTTTGGATGCAACGTCGTTGTGTTGGACTGAAGATTGAGAAAGTGATGAACAGATATCCTGCGGACTAAATAAAGGAGAAACAACTGATTACCTTTAGATTGGTCTCCAACAGTATTCTGTTGAAACTGATTTTGCATATCAGAAAACTGAAATTGCTCGGCAGAGATCTGTGAGCGCTGGGCATCATCATGATTTTCAGGTTCAGATTTTACTTGAGTACCAGGATTAGATGGCAGCTGAGCTTGACCAAAAGCATTGCTCCTTAACAAAAGTTGTTGGTGCTGACTTTGTAGCTTCTGTTGGGTTAAATGTTGAGCAAATCGATGTTGATGATGTAATTGTTGATGCTGACGAGAAGATAAATGGTCATCTCCCAGATAATGCTGGGACTGAAAGTTCATCTTCTCCGATTGATCGACAGGTTGAACCTTTAGATTTGGCATCTGCTGAGAGGCAGTCAAGTTCGACTGATTGCTCATCAGAGTTGAGTTTGCTTTGGACATGGACTGTAGGACTACAGCAGTCGAGCTCTGATCGCCAATGACCGTCCCTGCAGAAGACACAGGAGCATACAAGTTTCCAGACACTGAAGTTTCACTGTTGCTAATACCATATCTATCACCTGTTATCAAAACAATGAAATAGCTCAGAATACTCAAAACAAGGAAAGTAGTATATTGCCGGAATTAGCTTAAAGGTATGTGTTGTGCTGAGGAGTTACCTTGCATTACTGGTCGTTGATGTTGATCAAAATGTTGAGATAACGACTTTGGAGAGTTTCCATACATGGTCGCTGATGTATAGCCCTCAGAGGCTCCAGGACCATTCAAATGCTGCAAATTATTCCCAATCATTCCAAGCCCCCCATTCAGAGGTGCAGTTGACTGTCCATAGGATCTATTCTGCAATCCTGACCTGATTCCACCACCCATATGGCTGCCAAGTGTATGCAGTATACGGCTGTTTTGACCAGAAATATGCTGCTTTTGTTGTAGTGGCTGTGACACAGTTGTGGAATCAACGCCAGAAAAGGCAGCACCACTATTAGATGATTCCAAATTGATGTAAGACGGTACACTGGTATTACTATTGGAATTATTACTATTACTAAACCCAGGAGTGGGAATCATTTGGCTTGTTATTCTTTCTCCACCCATGGATGGTACCAGGTTGTTCCCACTAGAATTGATCGAGAAATTGGATGTAGACTGTTGATATCCATTTGCCAAGGGGCCTGCAAGGATGAGTTCTGTTACACCAGAGTGAAGTAAATACCTTATAAATTTGGAAAACAGTAATGCTTAAAGTTACTATCAGCATAAATAAATGAAACACCATGTATACTGCCAGAGGGCAAATCGGTTGTCTGCACGAAGCTTCCAGAGTTAACTGCAGAGGATGGAATAGTACTTCCACCAGTCACGGAACTGTCGACAGATGATGTCCCAATAAGGGACGAATTCACACTTCGAGGCATGCCTGGAGTTGGTATCATTGTACCAATGGAGGTTGACAAATTAATCTTGGAAAATTGTTGGTTATGATTATTCATAGGAAGGCGTTTAAACAGGGCAAGTAATCGGTTTTCCAGAGTAGATAGATCCAGATACTCCTCCTAAACATATGAAAAAAGAAGAAGCTTCATTTGCAAAATGAATAGAATGACCTTTCATGATAGCACCATCTTGTACAACATAACAATATTATAATAAACAAAACTGAAACAACAATAAACCTTTGACGAAGCAGTCTTAAGCAAGCTCTCCTCCAGGCGTTTAACTAGATCTACAACCCTCTGTGGTTGCATCTCCTGGGCTTGCTGCTGCCGCCGCATGAAATACTCATAGCTGGAGAATAAAAAGGTTGTCAAGTTCGCATCAGCTATCATCAGAAAACTCAGCAGCAATGCAGAGGAATCAATTCCATACAAAAGACATTTAGCAAATAACTGGAAATTTTGGAAGAAGAATCATGAACAATGCAAAAACAAGAGCATCCTTTTGAAGAGAGTACATTACTGAGAATCTTAAAATAATGGGACACTAGGCTCATTTTAAACAATGTAACAGAATTCTTGAAAAGCACTCAAGCACCTCTTTATGTTCCACACCATTTCCCTGAATATTTATAGAGTTTACCTCCCAAAAGTCATAAATCAACGCATCAGAGTTCGTACCGAAGGGCAGATAACAAACCCCTCCACAAGTTTTTGTAGAAGCTAAACAACACCTCAAATACTCTCTCTCATCATCTTCTATTGTTGTCTTTAAATGTCAACTGGATACTCTAGCATTTCGAAGTTGAGGTCCTTTCTAGAATCCTAACCAGTAATACTTCTATAAAATTTCATCACTAAAACAGAACAATAGCTTGTTAAAACAACTTTCGAGAGAGTCAGTGCTTTAGGAGCAAAAGAATGGCAAGGAGCCCAGCAGATGAACAAATAGAAGAGTCTGACCAGATGACCAGAACAAATAAGTTTTGCCTCCTTAAAAATCTTTTCAAATAAGTTTGTACTGGAATAACTAGAAGAACAAAATATGCGTATCCAACCTCTAGTTATCAAATATGACCACCAAAGTGCTGCAGCAAGAAAATTCTTTCAGCATTGAAAAAAACTTAGTTATGAAAGAAAATGTGTTTAACTAATGTTAATAAGTTGGTCATTAGCAACGGTTCACCTCAGTCTGTCTACACAATCCAACTCCACATCCTTCTCTATAAGGACTAAGAAAGAAAGAAATTGCCTTAGGAAAATATTAATGGATGCTTAGATGTATAAAGTATCTTCCTTCTTATTTTAAAAAGAAATATAATATCTTCCTTTGTTAATTTTTAAATCAAATAAAAAAAACAAGAAATATAATATCTTACATCTTCCGTGAAATATATTTGCGAGCTTTCAAGAACTCAGACTCCAAGTTGGGCATAGTATGATGGACGCCTGGATTTTGCATCTGCATAGGAAAAGGATTTCCATTCTGCTGGGCTAGCCCAGGCAAAGAAGTGCCACTTTGATTTGGAACCTGCCCTGAAATCTGCCCCGACATACGCTGGAAATTCATCTCTTTCTTGTATCCTTCTAAATAAGGTATACTTCATAAAGTGGACTATCAGCACCCCGTCAAATGGGTGAGAATCCCATACTTCATTAGCTGCTTAATCAATTTTGTGAATATCGTGAAACCTGCAGTTGAAATAATAACCAAAGATAAATAAAAGGTTGGGTGTCTAATTTATCACGTAATCTAAAAGCATACAAGAGAAATTGCAATTTGAAAGAGGGAAATAGCAAAAACAGTAGCTCAACATGATGTCATTGAAAAAGAAAAAGAGAAAAAGTCAACTAAAGATTCTCATGTATATGAACAACAGGACAAGCACAGGAACAGCAATACATTCCCAGTGATGGGGACTCCAACTAACTTCCTCGCTAAACAACAGACTCTACACATGATTCAAATTCAAAAGAACAACAACATTGTATAAAATAAGCAACAACAGAAAAAAAAAATGAAAGACTACTAACTAATACAATACTTGACTCCGAATAAAAAACAGTGACTGCTCAAGTTGACAATTTCGAGGCAAAGGAGATACACAAGTCATATGACAATCAAGAAAAAGTGATACACAAGCCAAATTACCAAAAGTAAATTCTGATGAATGTGTAGGACAAGAGTGAGTCTTAGACACAAATATACATAATTTTCGAAACCAACTTTGTGTTTTGTTACTGAAATTTCTCTTACAAAAAAACAGAGTATGTTAGTTTGCTGTTAAAATCACAGTCTAAGGCACTGATATCATGTTTAAACAGCATTACATTAACCATATTTGATCAACATTTACGTTCACCATATCCAAGACGTAAAATGGTATAATCACTTATATCAGCCATGTGTACAATCAAGCAAGAGACTCTGAGGGAATGCTCTCTAAAGCTCAACTTCAATAAAGCCAAAAAAATTGGTGCATGATCAAGCCCCAATATCAGCTCAAGACTCAGGCTGAAATCAACTGCTCAACTAATTTCACCGACTCAACCTATGAGAGCTTCGCAATGTACAGCAGTTCCCAAACCCAGGTAAACAAGGAACATTGTAGTAAGTTAACAGCAATAAAGGGAAAGAACACTATGTGATTTCTTCTCATCTACCTAAGCAGAGTTACCTAGTACCTATGTTACTAGGAGGTCGCAGGTACCCGATATAATAGTCTATGATCAATACTCTGATCATGGCTTTAATAGAGCAAAATTGATATACAAAGATTCATATAGCAGACACCAACTATTTTAACCAAAATAGAAAATGGGAAATGGGAAAAAAGAAGCTCAACTAATCACAACTATGTTAACCAAATATAAAATGAAAAAAAAATAACAAAACTTTATACATAAACTAAGAAACATACCAAAAAACATAGCTTTCCTACCGAATTCAATGAGAGCATATAAAGCCCTAATTTTTAAAACATAGGAAGGAAAAAACCATTTTCATTGGAGAAATTGAAGAAAGCTGAATTCAAATACCTACATAAAACATTCCAGTTACATTTTGAATTTTGAATTTCTGAAAAAATATGACTTGAATCCCCCGAAATTACAGAAATTGCCGGTGGCAAAGAAGAATCGAAAAAGGTTTTTCTTTTTTTTTTTTTTGGGAGATTGAAGCAAGAGTTAACGTCGAACCTTGTGAGACCGATAGGGCGGGTAGTGGAGATATACGGCGGTGATCGGCGGTGAGAGGTTGGCGAGAAAGAGAAATTGAAAGTTCGCGAAACGATATACAGAAACAGGGGAAGGGATTTTGCACGGGAATGGGGAAAAGTTGCTGTTTGGAAGACTCGTGTGTGTGTAATTTAATTTGTTAGTAAATAACATTTTTGGAATTATTTTAGATGCATGTTTTTAACTTTTTTACTAATACAAGGTTTTTTCTATTCTTATAGGATACACTTGAATTATGGATGTAAATACCTTTAAAAAACCATGTATTATTAGTTACAGCCTTAAACTATTTGTGATCTTAATTAGCCTCCTCAGTTTGGCCTTTCGAGAACCATTACCCCCTCGGCGTTGATGTTGCAAAAAGTGTTGGTGCACTCGCCTACCACGTAGATTTTTCTGTATATGTGACATTTTTTTTTAAAAATAAAATATATTTTTACATTTTTAAGAATGTTACTTTTTCAAATAATTTTTTTTCGAATACAATTTATAATAAAATTTGGATAGAACTACATTATTTAGGCTAAATTATTTTATTTGGCTAAAAATAATAAAGTTTTAGTTAATCTTTTTTTTGAATTTGATCTGAAAATAAAGATTTATACAATTAAAATAAATAGTCAAGGCATCTAAAAAGTTACAAAAGATACGTAGTTTAAAATTAATTATTTTGGCTATAATTTTTTATGTAGCTCTAAATTACGGTTCTCTAAAAATATTTTTTTTTACAGATTTTAACTAAAACTTTATCATTTTTAGCCAAATAAAAAAATTTAGCCTAAATAATGTAGTTCTATCCAAGTTTTAATATAAATGGTATTCGAAAAAAATTATCTAAAAAGAAGTAACATACTTAAATTGATAAAAATATATTTTATTTTTCAAAAACTGCCACATATACAGAAAAATCCACGTGGCATGCGACTGCACGCACACTCTTTGCCATATCATCGTCCAGGGGGTAATGGCTCTCAAAAGGCCAAGTTGAGGAGAGTAAGTAAGACCACGAATAGTTTAAGGCTGTAACTAATAAACCGTGCCAAATTTAGGTGGGTTTTAAGGTATTTTGCCTAAATTCATTTAGTAAGAATATAAATTTTACTATAGAATTTATTCAATAAATTATCTTTTAACTAAAAGTAGTATAGAAATTGATGACAAATACACATAAAATGAGAAATAAAAGAATGTATTTATGTCATTATAGAATTACTAATTTTACACTATACTCTTTGTAACATGAGTAATGAATGTCACAAGTCAACTTCTCTCGGTCTTGCTCAATAAAAAATAAGTCTTCTCTTATCCCAAGTCTCTTGGTATGACCTATGTCTGTGGCAAAGCTTATCTCGTTTAGGTCTTTTCCCAGTGATACAGAGGCTTGGCTTTCAGTTGTACCATCTCTTATATGTTAAAGCTTAAAACTTAATTAGATATCTCACTTTTGATGCGCATATCATATGTTGTGTCTCGTGTAGGTCCACACTCGAGGTCGTCTCCATGCTTGTCTCTCACCTGGCACTGAGCATCACTCATGGGAGTACAATCCAATTCTCAAATTTTAAAACTTGCAGTGTGCCTACCCATGGCAAATGCGGCATTGTGTTGCTCGATTAAGGCAACTCCTAATCCCTTGGCTTATGTCACGTGCATCTGTATGCGCAAGTGAATCACTGTGTGCTCACAAGTCAACACACGAAGCTCAGAAGAATCATTCCCGAATATATAAAGTACAATCATCACTTATGTCAAGCATTTGACACTTTTGAGCATTCAATACCAAAGGCTAATGAATTTTTATAGAATTCGATGACTTGTATGAGGAGCTTGAACAATCATTTGAGTAGTTTAAGCTAGCCCTTGAGGATACTCAAGACTATCAAGTTGGCGAGGCTCGGTTCCTTAAGGCATAAATGAGTATTTTCTTTATTGTTAATATCCTGAATTGTGATGGAATTATATTTGAAAAACAACTCAACTTAAATTCGTCAAACAATAGCTTGATCACTATTAGATGAGTTATTCTATTATATGGGGTAAAATTGATAAATGACAGATGGATACTCGACGAGTTGACATGTGAAAGTAAGGATAGGCAAGGTATGAGTCAACAGATAGTTGGCACCGAATACAAACATGTGACCGGTGTTGAATATGTTCCAAAGACATTGGAACCTGTTAGCTTGTATGGGTCCACCAAATCGTAGAGTACCTGGTCCTCTACAAGTTTCTACTGAGAGCACTTAGTAAGGCAGTAAGTAAATGAGGCAGAGGATTTTTTTACGTGGAAAAATCCCGCACAGGGGGATCAAAAAACCACGACCCACCATGTAGGCTTTTAACTTCACTAACTTGTAATCTTACCTATTACAAGCCACTTTACAATGCTTCTGATTGTAAAGACTTCAAACTAACTTGTGGCACCTTTACCACAAGCCACTTTGTGACTATCCTAGTTACAAAGGCTTTTTCTAACTTGTGGTGCTATCACCACAAGTCACTTTGCAATACTACGATTACAAAGACTTTTCTTTATGACTAAATCTAGCCACAACCTAAACTCAACGAGTCTGAGGATTTACAAGAGATATCAGTAAACTTCTAAGTAAATAGGAGATATTGTAAGTGCAATAACAAGGTTACAACTCAACTAGGACAACAATAATCGATCGTTTTGGAACTGGTCCGTAGTGGCGTTCAACCTTATTCTTCAAGCTTGAGAGAATGATCTTTTCTGTTTTTGCTGAAGGCTTGAATGAATGAAACTGAAACCATTCAGTGATGTTTTGTATAAAAACCCCTTTGGTACATCTTGGTCACATTAGTTGAAATGATGTGAGCACTTTGTTTGGTTAGAGAATGAGTGGGCTGACAGTGTGGTGCAGTGCGGCAGAAATAGTGCCGCCAGTCACTTCAGTTCCAGCTGTGACCAAATGACTTGTGATGCTATATAGGAATCACAGGAGCATCAGGTCCTTGTTTGGTTCCTAGCTCCTATAAGGGTAGCAATTCATCTTTTACTGGAGTCCGTTGGAGTTTGCAGCAATCCAAGGTAGATCAGGTTCCCTAACTGGTTCTTGTCAGAAAGTTTGTTAGATCATTAAAATATAAGGTAAGAATATTTAAGATCTATCAGAACCAAGAACGAAAATTTGAAAGAAAGACATCGGTTGGAAAATACAGCATTCAATGAGCATGCATTGCAAAGAATCTTTATATTAATGTTCAACAATTATGCAACCATCAAGAGGGATTTTATTCATATTAAAGAAGAACCTGATTTGAGGATCTTGTGTCCTGAATAGAGCTATAAATAGGAGAATTTGTTTTCATTATTAGACATGAAATATTCTGTTCACAAAAAAGGAAAAACAATATCTTATTCTAAACGTTGTTCTTCATATTATTCTTGTTATTGCTCTCGGAGATGTTCAGCCTACAATCAGGCTTGTGTTTCCTTTTAATTTATTTTCATTAACTTATTATTGTTCTTGATTATTTTATATTCTTGGATAAAATCAATCACATGTCTATAAACCACGTTACAAATTCAACTGCACTATTTTACGAATAAATAATTTAGCGCCCACCGTGGGGCATACACAATTGTGTTATTACTTTGATCCATTCATATGTTACTAATGTGAGTGTAATACTTTGCATCAGTAAAAGAAAAATTAGATATGGTAGCCAACGATGTAAAAAACTCTTGCAATGTTGGAATAAACAACGAGTGTGGGGATGTATTCCGGCGTAATGATTCAACTAGTGAAACTCGCAATAAGGGAGATGAAAAAACTCGGGTCACGAAGAACGAAATCCTCAGCATGTGAGAAGTCCAACTCCTGATATATGGACGATAAACATGTTGTTGAAAGGGTCAAAATTTTGAGGGAGCAAATAAAGAAAATTTATGAATCATCTCTCAAGACAAGATCGGGTAATGACGGAGTTAAAACAGGCTTTTTCTCTTGCTTCCAGTAACTCCAATGGAGGACTATGGGTTCCTCCCAACGTGCCTACAAATCAAACAGTTCAAAGAACCGGTAACATCGCTTTAAGGGAAGAGTTTGGTTTTAATAAAAATGAAGCAGGTGGTGCAGGTAGCGGATCCGGGAATGACAACAACACTAATGACCCTTTCAAAACCGAGCTCGTGAGATTCATGAGGGAAATGAATGAACGAATGGACCAAAATGATAAAGGATTCCGAAAAGATTCAAGATGCCCGATATTCTGAAGTACGATGGGACTTGAGATTCATAAGAGCATATCACAACTTCCATTACTGTTGTAAAGGGAAATAACTTGGCCCTGCACGAGATCGGATTTGTCTTATTGTAGAAATTTGACGAAACCCTAACGAAGGGTGCTTTAACATGGTATTCTCTTTTACCTGAGCATTCGATTGACTCTTTGAAATGCTTGCAGATTCTTTTATTAAAGCTCATGTGGGACAAGAAAATTCCCAACTAGGAAAGAAGACATATTTAGAATCGCTCAAGGAGAGCCTAAACTATACGAGAGTTCGTAATCCGATTTTAAAAGGAAAGGATGTTCTTGTCGGCAGTACCGAATAAGTGGGCAGCTGAAGCGTTCACCAAAGGTCTCAATCCATTGAGTTCATATGCCTCCAAGAAATTGAAGGAAAGCTTATTGGAATTTTAGTCAACCACATAGGCAAATATCCACAATCGGTATGAATCAAAAATTAGAATTGAAGATGATCAACTAATCTCTTCGGTATCATTTAAGGGTCCTTATCGCGATCGAAATCAGAAAATATTCAAAACTGATTTTAATGCAGGCCGGAGATCTTCCAAGAGCCATTTTCAGCCTTACGAAAGAGTTGATGGGCGTGGAAGTAAAGGATTTTAGTCATTGGACAGGTTTATTTCTGATAGAAGGACGGATCATGGTCGGAATAACAGAGCTTTACAAGAGAAGGAACCATCGGGGTCCTAGGATTCAGCATACCCCTAGTTATTCGACTACAACTTCAATATTAGCTTGGCATAGCTAGTTTCGGCTATGAGAAACATTAAGGAGGCACAATTTTTTAAACTAATTTGATCGGATCCTAGTCAAAGGGATAATAATCTATGGTGTGAATTTCATGAAACACATGGCCACAAGACTAGGGACTGTCTGCACCTTCGGGAAGAAGTTTTAGCGTTATTGAAGAATATTTGCTTTAGAAAATTTCTAAGTGATCGGGCCAAAAGTAATTATGGTAGGAATCGGGATGCTGTGGAACTAGTTAAACTGGCTGCAGGGTGACAGTTACAGCAGTAAAAAAGACAAAGATATCGGTAACCCATGGATAGAGAATCCGAGAAGCATCATAAGATGATGAAGTCACCTTTATGGAAAAAGATGTTGACGGCCTTCTTTTACCACACAACTATGATGTGGTAATTTCACTTAATGTTTTAAATTTTAAAAATAAATGTGTGCTGGTTGATCCAGGTAGTTCAGCCAATATCATTTAGTTGAGAGTTTTGGGATAAGCAAAGTTAATCGGAAATGTAGTTCCGGCAAGAAAGCTTGTGGTCGGGTTCAACCTAATGAGTGTAATAACTCGAGCAGAGATCTTATTGCCCACACATGTCGAAGGCGTAACAAAGACCACTTTGTTTGAGGTGGTAGATGGCGATATGGGATATAGCCATCCTTGTCAGGCCTTGAATTCATGAAATAAAGGCTCTAGCATCAACTTATCATCAGTTGTTGAAGTTCCCAACATCAGAGGAAATCAAGCAAGTCAGAGGTGATCAATCTACAACAAGAGAAATGAATGTAGTAACTTTATCCAACAGCAAGGCGGAAAAAGTAATAAATAGCAACTACATGAACCAGGGTGTCCTCTTCTATTCCGTTTGAAGGTTGTAAAGAAAAGGAGTCAACAGATTTTTATCAGGTGCCAAGATCTTTCTAGGTACCAGAGGAAGCAGATGCTATAAAGTCTACCATAGAGGAACTGGAATGCTTTGTTGCGGATTACCCGGATAAAAAGCTTTACCTGGGAACATGATTGAATCTCGAACTCAAGCTTAAAGCTAATTTTTATTGATTTGCATGGTCTCATTCTGATACGATAGGTAACCCATTAGATGTGGTTGTCCATAAGTTAAGTTTGGGCCCCAATTTTTCATCAATCAAATAAAAGAAACGACTGATAGCCGAGGTCAGGAACATGCTTGTTAAAGAGAAGGTAACCCTATTATTAAATATAGGCTCAATTCGCGAGATAAATTATCATGACTGTTCAGCTAACATAGTGATTATTCCTAAAAAAATAATAAATTTAGGATATGTGTAGACCATAAAGATTTGAATAAGACATGCTCTAAACTTTCCCGTTATCGAACATTGACCAAATGATCGATGCTACGACTGGGAATAAGATAATGAGTTTTTTTATGTGTATTCTGGGTATAGTTAAATTAGGATGCACCCGGAGGCTCAAGAAAAAATCTCGTTCATCACAAATTTGGCACATATTGTTGCAACGTGATGCCTTTCGGGCTTAAGAATGCCGGAGCCACTTATCAAAGGCTCATTAATAAAATGTTCGAACAACAAATTGATACAATTATGGAAGTTTATATTGATGATATGATTCTCTTAATGCAAGAAGTCATTGGACTCATTTACAAGAGACATTAAACATTTTGAAAAAATACAACATGAAGCTCAACCCGAAAAAATAAATTTCTGGAGTTGGGTCCGAAATTTCTAGGTTTTTTGATTTCTCGTAGAGGAATCGAAGTAAATCTCAATAAGATAAAAGCCATCGAGGATATCCCTGATCAGTTGACAAGTGTAAAGGAAGTGCAATGGTTGACTGGCAGTTTGGCAACCCTTAGTAGATTTATATCAAGGTCTTCGGAGAAATGCCATCATTTCATTTCACTCTTGAAAAAAAAATGATTTTGTGTGGACCCCAAAATGTCAGCAAGCATTGAAGTACCTAAAACGGTACTTGTCCAGCCCTTCCTTAATGTCCAAACCGAAAAAGGTGAACAATTGCTAATTTATTTGGCGGTTTTTGGAAGTTGGGATGAGTGCAGTCTTGGTTCGAGAGGAAGAAGGTATGTATTTCATGTTTATTATGTTAGTAAAATTTTATCGGGTGCGGAGACACTCTATCCGCACCTAGAAAATTTGGCTCTAGCTCTCGTAGTCGCTTGTCAAAAGCTTAGACCTTATTTTCAGTACCACCAAATAGCCATTGTGACGACTTTTCCCTTGAGAAATATCCTTCATAAACCTGAATTGTTAGGTCGATTGGCTAAATGAGCGATAAAAATTAGCAAATTTGATACAAAATATAAACATCAGACAACTATCAAGTCACAAGTTTTGGCCGACTTTGTGGCTCACTTTAGCTGGGGAATAATGCTTTTATCTACTAAATAAGCAGTTCTAATTTCGGGAACTGTCTCTGGTATTTGAACCTAGTTTACGGGCGAAGCTTCCAATGTAAAAGGGACTGGTCTTAGGATAGTATTAATCACTCATTCGGGAGAAACCTTGAATCATGCCATAAGAACTGTACTTTTAACTAACAATGAAGCCGAGTATGAGGATTACGTTTTAGTCTTGTATTAGCTCGGGGAATAGGCTCCGAGGTAATTGAAATAAAGTGCGACCTAAAGCAGGTAGTGAATAAGGTATATGGAATCTTTGACTCCAAGGAGAAGCGCATGCAATATTACTTGAATATGGTTCAAGTTTTGCTTTCTTGGTTTATGAAGTCTCAACAATTCATATCCCAAGATAATAGAACGTGGAGGCAGATACATTGGCTAATTTAGACCATCCACGAAGATGAAAGGAGCTGATTCTGATGATATTGTCCAGATGTTGCATTCGGTACTGGATGAGGATGTTTATTGTGAAGTTAACCAAACCAACCTTATTGGGATTGGGGAAATGAGTTTATAGACTATTTAAGACATGGAAAATTGCCTGAAGATCCTAACGCTTCCCGAGTAGTACGAACTAAAGTTGCTCGCTACTGCCTTGACAATCAATTATATCGAAGATCATTTCAAGGACCATCGGTTCGATGTTTAGGGACATCGTAGGCTGACTATGTGATGAGAGAAGTTCACGAAGGAGTTTGCAGAAATCTCTCTGGTGCAAACTCATTGGTATAAGGGCTGGCTACTATTAGTCCTGGATGGAACAAGACACGAAGGAAATTATACAAAAATATGATAAGTGTCAGCGTCGTGCAGTTAGTGCATCAACCAGCAGAGCTTTTACATTTGGTGGTGTCACTGTGGCCATTCATGAAATGGATGGACATATTTGGTCCCTTACCTCAAGGGCCTGGGCAGGTAATTTTTTATTTATTTTAATGGCAGAATAGCCTCGTAGGCACTTGTACTTGTTAGCGTTTGTCATCCCGGTCCCTATACTCAAAGAAGATTCATTCAGACACTTATAGTTGTTCAAAGCAATATTTTAAACCCCTCTCACCTCGCATGTTCTTCAAATCTCTGACATGGATGACACATCAGTGGCCACGTCAAATTTTGTTACACATCATTATAACTTATTTTTCACATTATTTTAAAATTATTCATTTCCTTTTCTTTTATTCCACCATTTACTCCATCTTCCTCCTCCCTCACCATTTTTATTCTCCATTCACAAATTTTAAAAATCTCCTAACCATCACTGTGTGCGACCCCTTTTCGACCATCCTTCACCTACAAAGCTTCTTCACAGCCAACATTCCACCATAGCATCACCAATCAACCACCAAAAGCTAAACCGGCCATCAATAATGACCACCCGAAAGACCAACATCACCCAAAACTTTTTGAGATTTCACTACAAGAAAACTAGAAAATAGGTTTCACCGGCGATCTTCTTTCATTATTTCTATTTCTTTTCTTTGCAAAGGCTACCTTTCAAAGTAGGGAATAGGGTGTGAGAAAAAAAACTCCCCAAAAATTGATGCAAATCTGGTACATGTTTTGGATCTATAGCGACGAGGGATGTCATTGTTTGGATGAAGATATGGTGGGGAGGGTACCGTTGCTGTGGGTTTTGGGTTAAAATGGGGGAAGAGGAGCAAAGTGAAGAAGGGAGGGAGACAGGGGGGGGGGGTGTCCTTGGTGGGCGACAGAACATAAGAGAAAGAGAAAAATCACCTATTTGGCCTTTTTTTTCTTTTCTAATTTGATTTTTTGAATTTTTCTTTTTCTTTTTTTCTTATTTTAATCATAATTTTTTTACGTTCACGCTCCTTATATGCGTGAAATACACGATTATGTCCAGTTCAGCGATTAAGTTGCCACATAGACTTGGTCAATGGTCAGAGGGGTTTAAAATATTACTTTTGAACGAGTAGAGGTGTCTAGATGAAACTTCATCAAGTTTGGGGACCGGGATGACAAAGTGGCACAAGTATAAGTGTCATTTAGGCTATTCTGCCTATTTTAATTGATTATTCTCATATGGGATCACATTATTTGTCAGTCTGGAGTACCAAATGAAATTGCTTGTGATAATGGACCATAATTTGTAGGTTCCAAAGTCACCAAGTTTCTGAAAGGATTGAAGATTAAAAGGATCGCTTCTTCTCCATATCATCTAAGTGCTAACGGACAAGCAGCATCAACAAACTAAGTTATAATTCAAAACCTCAAAAAGAAGTTAGAGGATGCGAAAGGTAATTGGCCAGAAGAGCTACCAAGAGTATTATGGGCGTATTGAACAATGATAATAGGCAAAATCTAGGTGATTTAGCTATTGTTTATGCTTCCGCTTGATTATATTCCAACGTAATAATATGGTTAATTGAAGAAAAATAGGCTCTAATTGTCATTTGTATACATTGCAGGATGAGGAGCTTATATGATGCTTTCAAGAGGCTATTGGAATGATTTATGAGCAAGAACGACCCCTCGGAGCTGAGTGCGCGCAAGGACGAGACAAAGAATGCCAGAAATCATGGCCCAGATGCGCGAGCAGACGCGCGACTCATGCGCGAAGTCACGCGCGTTAATGGCTGAGGCAGAATGACGCGCGAAGTTACGCGCAAAGTGACGCGCGAGCTCGGGCGAGGCCGGTCCGGAAAAGAGTTATTTAGGGGTAAAATTGGAAATTACGAGAGAAACCCACTTAACCTATATAAAGTCAAGCTCGCCCAAGGTTAAATATATCAAGGTTTTCATAGGGTAGATTTTACTTTTGAGAGTACTTTGGCAAGAGAAACAAGTGTGAGAGATCACCAAAAACATCATTATTCTTATTCTCTTTTATTTTTCTTGCAATCTTCGATTATGAATCTTCTAGTAGTTTATTCCTCCATTGTTATGAGTAGCTAAATACCTTAATCTAAGGTTTTGGTGGAACCCGTTGGGGATGACTTGGTTGTTTTATTAATATAGTTGGATTTGGTTGTTAATCTCTATTTGTTCATCTATGTTTTGATTGTGGTTAGTTGAAAGGGCCCTCAATTATCCGTTCCTATTTATTATGTATCTACTTGAGAGAGAGTGCATATTTAGGTGATTGTATGAACAACATCACTCCTGGAGTATAGACGAGAGTCATAACCGAGGGTTTAGAGGTTGGATTATAGATAACGATACCTCGGGTGCAATCTAAGTGAACCATATTGTGAATCTAGCTAGCATAGCTGGAGAGAGTGCGTCTAGTAAATTATCATAATTGCTTGAGAAAGATTTATGATAGCTGGAGCGTTCATGATTGATAGAGACAACTAAATCATAGTTATAAGACATATACAACCAAGGAAATTACCAACGGGGGAAACCATTGCCTTAGACCTTATTCCAATTGTTT
>NW_017674055.1:90443-110345 GCF_001879085.1 Nicotiana attenuata | reverse complement strand
AACAAGTGCTAACAACGTCAAATAGAGCATGTAATAGTAGATTACCAATGAGAGATATAACTTGTGAGTCTTTTGGGACTATTTTGTATGAATTTCTAATCAAAGCCTAAGCAAGAAGGAGTATAAAATGCGTCAAAATCCATAGTTATCAATATGGAGCAGCCTGAGGACTTCGTAGTTCAGCTTGCAGATAAGCATGCGTTTTGCAGAAAATAGGCAGGCATGAAGCCTGTCAATAGTTCCTCTACTTGAAGATACATTTGGTCCCTTGGCTGGAGGGGGAGTTTGTTGGGCATGCCCATATTGTCCAGCCAAAGGCCCAATGGCCTAATCCTATTCTCTTTTGATTTCCATTCCTATTCGGAATTGGATTCGGTGTTTATTCCTATTTTAAGTGGGTTTTGGCTTTAAGAGAAAGCACCACTCATGATCTATAAATAGGACAACCTTGGAGAATTATTCTATGCTCATTGATACAAGTCTTTGAAAGACTTAAGCACATAAGAGTGGTTTTTGAGAGAGCTTTCATCAAGAGAGAAGAGAGAAGAAAAGTATTTGTTTTGCTGCAGTTTTTTCTTCCGACCAGCCAACTTCAAATCACGTTTTTTGATTCGTTAACCATTGGATCGGGCTGAACGGTGAAGATCTAATTTGGAGGCCTGTAGCACGAGCCTCCAACAGTAGCTTCTTTTTGTGGATTCTCCTCTTTCTTCAATTGATTAGTTGTTGCTCTTGTTGCTATTGTTGCTCCGTGTTTGGCACTTTTTGTGTAGCCAATTTGGAGAAATTTTGTAACCCCCTTATAGTTATTGTGGAGTTTTTTGGATCTTTATGATCCCGTAGTTTTTACCTTCGATTTGAAGGGTTTTCCACGTTAAAATTTGGTGTTCTTTATCTTCTTTATTTTCGGGTTTGCCTCTTCTTCGACATAACAAGTGGTATCAGAACGAGGTTCAAAACAGGTTCATTTTGGCGGGTTCAGTTCTAGCCACGACATATTTGACGATAATCGTAATTTTTGTCTGAGAAATTTGACCGGTGTGCTACGCACGTTGAGACAAACTTTGTGGTGGAGATTTGGAGATGCGACCCTGTTGAAGGATATGTGAAGAAGGTGGATCAAATTTATTTTTTCAGAAAAATCAGGCCAATAGGGAGAATTGTTAGGTGTTTGCCATAATTTTCTTACCATATTTGGTTTTCCTATTTGTTGAAGGAAAGGGCAATATGTTTACCTTAAATGGATTTTCCTTCTTGTAGAAGGAAATTACAAATCTCCTATATTTGGCTCCTTTTTCTTGTAGGAAAAGGTTTGGACTTCTATAAATTGAGGATCATTTCCTTCTCATTCAGTAGCATTCACAATGTAGCCATATGGGGTTTGAGAGTCGTGTTCAGGGGGAGAACTTTACAGGACAAGTGTTAGTGTGTCACTTGTTTTTGCTTCTTCGTGAGGTTGTTCTCTCGATATTTTGTACTCTCTTTTTATTATAGTGGATTGCTCATCTCCGCCGTGGACGTAGGTCAGTTGACCGAACCACGTTAAATGTTTGTGTCTCTTTTGGTAGATTTCTCTTTTGTTGTGTCGTTTATCGTCGTTGAAGATTTGCTTTTTCTAACTTCCACATAACACCTGACATTTTCGGTCCTAACAANACGGGGATAGTGAAAACGCACCGGGGATCCTCTAATTTCGGAGCCATTGAATGTACTATAGCACTAACTTGGTGGGTCATCTTGATAGTTTCACAGTCCATGGATCTTTTCTTTGTCACCAAATCTTTCATGAATTTAGCATAGCCAGGCATCTGCTCTAAAGCCTCTACCAAAGGAACATTAATGGATAAGCTCTTCATCATGTCAATGAACTTTTTGAATTGATTCTCATTTTTCTGCTTGGCTAGCCTCTAAGGATAAGAGGGAGGTGGCCTAGGCAAGGGTGCCTTGGCTTTTGGCACAACCGGCTCCGGCATGTCAATTACGTGCTCCCTAGACGGGTTCACGTCACTTTGTGTTTCCACCTCGGCATCTTGAATATTGATCCCCACTTCTTCATTCACATTTTCATTAACCACATTCTCAACCACCAAAGGAACTTCATCTTCTTGCAACTCAACTTCATCACCCAAAACTTGCTTTTGTTTGGAGGCATTCACATCACCGCCTCGTCCACTCCTAGTGGTCACAGCCATAACATGATTGTTCCCTCCCTTTGGGTTCACTACCGTATCACTTGGTAGAGCACCCTTAGGGCGTGTATTTAAAGACTGAGAGATTTGTCCTAGCTGGACCTCCAAATTCCTAATTGAAGTATTATGAGAAGCCTGTTGCGCATCGGAGTCCGTATTCTTTTTCATCATCTGTTCGAACATCATTTCAATTCTACCCATTTCATTGTTGGATGTACTAGGACCCTGGGATGGAAAAGGTGGTGGGTTGCTCGGTTGCTGGTACATTGGGGGCCTTTGAAAGCCTTGCCCCTGATTTCCTTAGTATTGTTCCATCCACCCTGGTTGTTGTTGTTTCCACCCCAATTGTTGCTGCCCCAGTTTCTCTGATTGTTCCGGTTGTTATTTTGATTTCCCCAATTGTTGTTCCCTTGTTGTTGATTGTTCCAGTTATTGTTGCCTTGTTGTTGGTTACCCCAATTGCCCTGGGATCGCCATTGTTGTTGTTGGTTGGAAGAATTTCCTCTTTGGCCTCGGTAATTATTCACATATTGCACCTCTTTGTTCTGCCCATCATAACAATCATCTTGGAATCCACCACAATCATTGTCAAATTGATCCGAATTCCCTTGGTTCTGTTGACCTCTCTGTCTTCTATTGTTCACAAGCATGTTAACACCCTCCATGGCATTTACTTGGCGAGGATTCTGAACTTGTTGCAACTGTGCCTTTGCTAGTTGGTTCATTGTTATTGTAAGTTCTGCTATAGCCTGACCATGGTCATGTAGTTCTTTATGCAAATGAGTGATCGTGGGGTCACCCTGCGGCATATTGGCTCTACTTTTCCAAGCGGAGGATGTGTCAGCCATTTCATCAAGAATATCACAAGCTTCATCATAAGGCAGCTTCATGAAAGTTCCCCCGGCCAATTGATTCACTATGCACTGATTCGTTATATCGATGCCCCGATAGAAGGTCTGTTGTATCATTGCCTCTGTCATCATTATTGGGGCATTCCTTCACCATAGTTCTGTATCGCTCCCAAATCTCGTGCAATGGTTCAGTAGGCTCCTGCTTGAAGGCTAAGATCTCATCCCTTAGTGCTGCCATGTGTCCCGGTGAGAAAAATTTGGCAATGAACTTATCCGCCAACTCATCCCAAGTTGTGATGGAATGGTTGGGAAGTCGCTCAAGCCAATCCAGTGCTTTCCTCCTAAGTGAAAATGGGAAAAGCCTCAATCGAAGTGCATCTTCGGACACATTGGTTTGCTTGCTACCCCAACAGGTATCCACGAACCCCTTGAGATGTTTGTACACATTCTGAGTGGGAGCACCTGTGAAATACCCACGCAGCTCCAATAATGTCAGCATCACATTGGCTATTTGAAAATTGCCCGCTCGGATCCGGGGCGGAACTATAGCACTCGCATAGCCTTGGTTGCGAAGAACTCTAGGAGCCACTCTTGGAGGTGGCGGAGGAGGGTCTGGGACGTTCTCACTTGCATTGGCCTGGCGGCCTCTACGTTGTCCTTGAGGTACAAGAGGCACCTCTTCATCTCCATTGTCATCTACCTCCTTCCCCGCATTCACATTTCCAAGAGGGTCATTAGCATTTAATGCCATTTTGTACCTGATGTATTGACACAAACAAATTAGTAGCAAAGAAGGAAAGAAGAATAAAACACAAATCTATCTAGATAGATAGCCAAAACCGTTAGCTCCCCGGCAAGGGCGCCAAAAAGGTGATCGCGGCCTACTCCGCACTACTAATTAAGTAGCAAGAGAGGGTCGGAGCAGCTTTTACCCGATTTAGGGTCGGGATCGATATCCACAGAGAGCTAGAAATTGGAATCGAGTATCTATCTAGTGTAGAGTTGCGTATGTGTTCTTACTTCTATTCATTTTGGGGTTTTTTGTTTACTTCTAATATTATCAAACTATGAGTTGTAAATGCAACTAAATTATGCTAAGAGTTATAATGCTACGAGTTGTTCAAATAGGTTAAAAAGGCACTAGGGTAGTGACTTTCGCCTAGGTGGTCAATTGACGGGTACTTGAGTCTAAGGCACGTTTGACATATTTGGGGAGATATAACCATTGCACGACTTTGCCCACTCTACACCTCTTGGTGATTCAAGTGAATTTGCCCGAATTGACTTTCTCAAGACCAATTGGGTATGCAAATTTGCACAAGCAACTAGGGTTCAAGTCGGGTATTACTCTCTCGAGGTTTTACCCTTTAATTGGGGCTATCAATCTCTTGAGTACGCCCCAATCCCTTGTTGGACCAATTTCGGAGACTTAGGCTCTCTTTATCAAGAAGAGCTCAAGTCAACTCAGCACAAACTAGTGTTTGCAACCACTAATTCAGAAATTAACCATGAAATTGGCCCAAATAACAAACACCCATAGTCAAATTAGCCCTAAAATACAAGACCCATCAATTACCCACACTAGGGTTGAGCCACAACCCTAGCTTATGGGTCTAGCTACTCATGATTAAAGAAGAACAACAAGAAATAAATGAAGATAAACTCATATTAATTAATTACTAAGATAAACACAAAGATTCAATGATGAAATGTAGATAAAATTACCCAAAATGGCTACAATTTTCGAACCCACGAGCGCAGCTATGTTCTGATACTATCCGATTAACCTAAAATGCAAAAGAAGCTATTTATACTAAGCTGATAATTCTGGACAAAAATACCCTTGTGAGGTTAGTGCGGACCGCACAAAATGGACCGCGGTCCACACTAAGGCTTAGGACTTGAAAAACTGCTCTCTGAACCTTGGCATCGCGGACCGCAGAGAATGGACTGCGCCCGTGGAGGCTTCTAGTGCGGTCCGCATAAAAATGACCGCGCACCGCATTGGCTTGACATCCTGAAATTGCAGCTCTCTGATTCTCCTCACTGCGGACTGCACAGAATGGACTGCGGCCGCGTTGATCTCAGTGCGGGTTCAATGGCTATGAAATTAGAGGATCCCGGTGCTTTCACTATCCCTTGCACTATAGGGAGTTCACACTTTGCTAAAGATTTATGTGATCTTGGGGCAAGCATCAACTTAATGCCCTACTCAGTTTTCAAGACTTTGGGCATTTGGCCACCGAGGCCAACTTCCATGTGATTGCAAATGGCAGACAGATCTATGAAGCGACCATTGGGTATTGTTGATGATGTGCTCGTCCGGGTGGACAAATTTATCTTGCCAGCTGATTTTGTGATCTTGGATTGTGAGGTAGATTATGAGGTCCCGATCATATTAGGGAGACCTTTCCTTGCTACGAGGAAGGCTCTAGTGGATGTGGAAGCAGGGGAACTCACTTTCAGGATGGGTGATGAAAAGGTCGTCTTTCATGTGTGCAAGTCAATGAAGCAGCCCAATTGTACAGAAGTATGCTCATTTGTGGATCTTGTCACGGCTGTGATAATTGATGATACTAGTGCAATGATCAATGTTGAGGACCCTTTGGAGGCCGTATTGTTGAATCTTGATGTCAATGATGATGCGGGCCGAGTGGAGTGCGTGAATGCTTTACATGGAATGGGCTCTTATTCTTATGAGCCTAGGAAACTCTCTTTGGATCTTGAAAATAAAAAGACCCCTCCAACAAAGCCTTTAATTGAGGAACCTCCAGTGTTGGAGTTGAAGCCATTGCCTCCACACCTCAAGTATGAATTCTTAGGCCCTAATTCAACTTTACCAGTAATTCTTTTTTCTTGTCTTACTAACATGCAGTTAGATGCCATATTGGCGGTGCTCAAAAAGTGAAAAAAGGCAATTGGATGGACTTTAGCTGATATTCGGGGAATAAGCCCCGCATTCTATATGCACAAGATTATTCTGGAAGATGATGCAAAACCCTTCTTGGAACATCAAAGGAGGTTGAACGAGGCAATGCAAGAAGTTGGAAAAAAGAGGTGATCAAGTGGTTAGATGCCGGTGTGGTATATCCTATCTCTGATAGCTCATGGACTTCTCTGGTGCAATGTGTGCCGAAGAAGGGTGGTATGACCGTGGTGACCAATGCTAATAATGAACTTATTCCAACCCGGCCAATGACCGGATGGAGGGTGTGCATGGACTACCGCAAGCTGAACAAGGTGACCCGCAAGGAACACTTCCCATTGCCTTTCCTTGACCAAATGCTTGATCGTCTTGCTGCGTGCTTTCTATTGTTTCTTGGATGGTTATTCGGGGTACAATCAAATTTTGATAGCTCCAGAGGATCAGGAAAAGACAACCTTTACTTGTCCATATGGCACCTTTGCTTTCTCTCGAATGCCCTTTGGGTTGTGCAATGCACCGGCAACATTCCAACGGTGTATGATGGCCATTTTCACCGATATGGTGGAAGATATTTTGGAGGTGTTTATGGACGACTTCAGTGTTCTGGGTGATTCATTTGACGAATGTTTGAACAATTTGGATAGAGTGTTGGCCCGGTGTGAAGACACCAATCTTGTGCTAAATTGGTAAAAATGCCACTTCATGGTTGAGAAGGGCATACTTTTGGGTGATAAAATTTGAAAGAATGGTATTGAGGTTGACATAGCCAAAATTGAGGTGATTTCAAGGCTTCCTCGCCCCACTTCTGTCAAGGGGGTTCGAAGTTTTCTTGGGCATGCGGGGTTCTACCGGCGGTTTATCAAGGACTTTTCGAAGGTAGTGAATCCTTTGTGTAAGTTGCTAGAAAAGGATACAAAGTTTGTGCTTGATGAGGGATATATGCAAGCCTTTGAACTTCTCAAGCATAACTTGACCACCACCCCGATCATTACCGCACCCAATTGGAGCTTGCCTTTCGAGCTCATGTGCGACGCGAGTGATATTGCGGTTGGGGTAGTTTTGGGTAGTAGAGTGAACAAAATGTTTCATCCGGTGTACTATGCGAGCAAGACACTGAATGAAGCTCAAAGGAACTACACGGTGACTGAGAAAGAATTGTTGGCTATTGTGTTCGCAATGGAAAAATTTCGGCCATATCTTATGGGAGCCAAAGTCATAGTGCACACCGATCATGCAGCTCTTAGGTATTTGATGACAAAGAAAGACTCCAAAGATAGACTGATGCGATGGGTCTTATTACTCCAAGAGTTTGATTTTGAAATTGTGGACTGGAAAGGTAGCGAAAACCAAGTGGCGAATTATTTGTCCCGCTTGGAGGAAGAAGGAAGGCCGTGTGATGTCCTAGAGATCAATGATGCATTTCCCAATGAGCAGCTACTTTCTGTGTCGATGAGTGATATTCCATGGTTTGCGGATGTTGCTAATTACCTTGTGACTGGCATCATCCCGTGTGAGCTGTCTTCTAACCAAAGGAAGAAGCTTAAACGGGATAGTCTGGACTTCTGTTGGGACGAGCCATACTTGTTCAAGATTTGCACCGACGGAGTGATCTGAAGGTGTGTACCTGAGGAGGAGCAATTTAGCATCCTAGAGGATGCTAAATTAGGTGATCGCGGCCTACTCCGCACTACTAATTAAGTATCAAGAGAGGATCGGAGCAGCTTTTACCCGATTTAGGGTCGGGATCGATATCCACAGAGAGCTAGAAATTTGAATCGAGTATCTATCTAGTGTAGAGTTGCATATGTGTTCTTAATTACACTTCTATTCATTTTTGGGGTTTTTTGTTTACTTCTACTATTATCAAACTATGAATTGTAAATGCACTAAATTATGCTAAGAGTTATAATGCTACGAGTTGTTCAAATAGGTTAAAAAGGCACTAGGGTAGTGACTTCCGCTTAGGTGGTCAATTGACGGGTACTTGAGTCTAATGCACGTTTGATATATTTGGGGAGTATGAAATAACCGTTGCACGACTTTACCCACTCTACACCTCTCGGTGGTTCAAGTGATTTTGCCCGAATTGACTTTCTCAAGACCAATTGGATATGCAAATTTGCACAAGCAACTAGGGTTCAAGTCGGGTATTACTCTCTCAAGGTTTTACCCTTTAATTGGGGCTATCAATCTCTTGAGTATGCCCCAATTCCTTGTTGGAACAATTTCAGAGACTTAGGCTCTCTTTCTCAAGAAGAGCTCAATTCAACTCAACACAAACTAGTGTTTGCAACCACTAATTCAGAAATTAACCAGGAAATTGGCCCAAATAACAAACACCCATAGTCAAATTAGCCCTAAAATACAAAACCCATCAATTATCCACACTAGGGTTGAGCCACAAACCTAGCTTATGGGTCGAGCTACTCATGATTAAAGAAGAAAAACAAGAAATAGATGAAGATAAACTCATATTAATTAATTACTAAGATAAACACAAAGATTCAATGATGAAATGTAGATAAAATTGCCCAAAATGGCTACAAACTTCGAACCCACGAGCGCAGCTATGTTCTGATACTATCTGCTTAACCTAAAAATGAAAAAGAAGCTATTTATACTAAGCTGACAATTCTGGACAAAAACACCCCTGCGGGGTTTGTGCGGACCGCACAAAATGGACCGCGGTCCGCACTAAGGCTTAGGACTTGAAAAACTGCTCTCTGAACCTTGGCATCACGGACCGCAGAGAATGGACTGCGGCCGCGGAGGCTTCTAGTGCGGTCCGCAAAAAAAGGACCGCGGACCGCATTGGCTTGACATCCTGAAATTGCAGCTCTCTGATTCTCCTCACTGCGTACCGCAGAGAATGGAGTGCGGCCGCATTAATCTCAGTGCGGACTGCACAAAATGGTAGTGCGGCCGCACTGCCTCTTGGCCTGAAAATCCACCTCTCTGAATCTCTCAGTGCGGACCTCACAGAATGTTGTGCGGCCGCACTGGCCTTATTTAGCCTGAGCTTTGTCTTGTCTTTGGCGCTTGTGCAAGTATCACTCCTTTTGAGCTGATTTTTGACATCTTGTCACTTTGTTGATCAAACCTGCAATCAAGCACAACTTGTGAGTCTTTTGGGACTATTTTGTATGAATTTCTAATCAAAGCCTAAGCAAGAAGGAGTATAAAATGCGTCAAAATCCATAGTTATCAATATGGAGCAGCCTGAGGACTTCGTAGTTCAGCTTGCAGATAAGCATGCGTTTTGCAGAAAATAGGCAGGCATGAAGCCTGTCAATAGTTCCTCTACTTGAAGATACATTTGGTCCCTTGGCTGGAGGGGGAGTTTGTTGGGCATGCCCATATTGTCCAGCCAAAGGCCCAATGGCCTAATCCTATTCTCTTTTGATTTCCATTCCTATTCGGAATTGGATTCGGTGTTTATTCCTATTTTAAGTGGGTTTTGGCTTTAAGAGAAAGCACCACTCATGATCTATAAATAGGACAACCTTGGAGAATTATTCTATGCTCATTGATACAAGTCTTTGAAAGACTTAAGCACATAAGAGTGGTTTTTGAGAGAGCTTTCATCAAGAGAGAAGAGAGAAGAAAAGTATTTGTTTTGCTGCAGTTTTTTCTTCCGACCAGCCAACTTCAAATCACGTTTTTTGATTCGTTAACCATTGGATCGGGCTGAACGGTGAAGATCTAATTTGGAGGCCTGTAGCACGAGCCTCCAACAGTAGCTTCTTTTTGTGGATTCTCCTCTTTCTTCAATTGATTAGTTGTTGCTCTTGTTGCTATTGTTGCTCCGTGTTTGGCACTTTTTGTGTAGCCAATTTGGAGAAATTTTGTAACCCCCTTATAGTTATTGTGGAGTTTTTTGGATCTTTATGATCCCGTAGTTTTTACCTTCGATTTGAAGGGTTTTCCACGTTAAAATTTGGTGTTCTTTATCTTCTTTATTTTCGGGTTTGCCTCTTCTTCGACATAACAAGTGGTATCAGAACGAGGTTCAAAACAGGTTCATTTTGGCGGGTTCAGTTCTAGCCACGACATATTTGACGATAATCGTAATTTTTGTCTGAGAAATTTGACCGGTGTGCTACGCACGTTGAGACAAACTTTGTGGTGGAGATTTGGAGATGCGACCCTGTTGAAGGATATGTGAAGAAGGTGGATCAAATTTATTTTTTCAGAAAAATCAGGCCAATAGGGAGAATTGTTAGGTGTTTGCCATAATTTTCTTACCATATTTGGTTTTCCTATTTGTTGAAGGAAAGGGCAATATGTTTACCTTAAATGGATTTTCCTTCTTGTAGAAGGAAATTACAAATCTCCTATATTTGGCTCCTTTTTCTTGTAGGAAAAGGTTTGGACTTCTATAAATTGAGGATCATTTCCTTCTCATTCAGTAGCATTCACAATGTAGCCATATGGGGTTTGAGAGTCGTGTTCAGGGGGAGAACTTTACAGGACAAGTGTTAGTGTGTCACTTGTTTTTGCTTCTTCGTGAGGTTGTTCTCTCGATATTTTGTACTCTCTTTTTATTATAGTGGATTGCTCATCTCCGCCGTGGACGTAGGTCAGTTGACCGAACCACGTTAAATGTTTGTGTCTCTTTTGGTAGATTTCTCTTTTGTTGTGTCGTTTATCGTCGTTGAAGATTTGCTTTTCTAACTTCCACATAACACCTGACATTTTCGGTCCTAACAATGTACTGAATAATATAGTGATTATTAATTCTTGTTGTGCAGTATAACCTATGCACAACTTTTTCGTGTACAGGTTTGTATCTCTACTCTCTAGCTACTTGTAGTAATTGAAACCTTAACAGTTAATTAGTCAAAACTCGATAATTTAATATAATTTGTCCTTAATAGTAGAGATTCAAATTTAAATCTATAAACGGTCACTGTAGTGCATTATGTAGCTCAAACCCCAAGCTAAGTCAAACCTTTCTCACAACAGACCCCAAATTTTGGACGCTTTTGAAAAGAATAGCAGAAGAAGAGTATTTTTCTAAGACCTTCTGCTAGCCCAAGATCGTTAACTAAGATTGGAGGATTCAACTAAAGAAGAGGAACCTTGAAAAGAGAAAAGAGATTTTTGAAGGAAGAAATTTGTTATTGAAGAAGACTTTCTTGAATTTGGCTTAGTTACAAATGAACAAGACACCCTCTATTTATACTAGCCAATGGATGATTCTGGATATGATTCTAGATAATGTACAAAGAAGATTCTAGCAACCTTATCTTCTAACAACACTCTAGAATATCTAGACATGTCTTATCTTCCCACAATATTCTAGAATATCTAGATATGTTTACTAGATAACTATCAAGGATACTATACTAGGCATTCTAGAGGATTCAATATTTTTCCAAAAAATCAACTTTATTTTTTTTTCACACTCCCCCTTAAAGTGATTTTTTGGAAACTACTCCAAGCTTATCACGGAAGAACTTGAATGAAGCTTTAGCAAGTGACTTGGTGAAGATATCCGCAATATTCTCCTGACTTCGCACATCCAAAGTATTGATAGTTGCATCAAGAACCTTTTCCCGAAGAAGTGATGTTCCACCTCAATGTGTTTAGTTCTTGCATGGAATACTTGATTGTTTGCAAGCTTGATGGCACTTTGATTATCTCCATAGATCATAGTTGGCTTTGATATAGGTAGATGCAAGTCTTCAGCAAGTCTTTGTAGCCATACACATTCTTGAGTAGTAAGAGCAGCTGCTTTATACTCCGCCTCCGTGATTGACAAGGAAACTGAGTCTTGCTTCTTTCTACACCAAGAAACACTTGTTCCACCACAGAGAAATATATAGCCCGATGTAGATCTTCGTTCATCCAAATCACCACCAAAATCAGCATCCGTATAACCAGCTAACACCAAATCATTCTTATTCTGGAAGAACAAGCCCATGTCTGATGTTGAGTTGATATACTTTAGAATCCTATTTGCAGCTTCTAAGTGAGGCTTTCTTGGCCTTTGCATAAATCTGCTTACATATCCCACTGAGAAGGCAATGTCCGGCCTTATAATAGTCAAATACATGAGACTTCCAACAAGAGCCCGAAAAGGCTTGGGATCTGCAAGAAGTGAGCCTTCGTCCAGCCTTAACCTTGTACTTATCTCAAGAGGAGTAGAACATGTTTTGCTTTGCTTCAATCAAAACCTGTCAACAAGCTTCTTGGCATATCCTTCTTGAGTGACAAAGATACCTTTGTTCATGTTTGTCAACTCTAAGCCACGAAAATGGTGTAGCTCTCCCAACTTCTTGATGTCAAATCTTATGGAAAGCTCATCTTGAAGCCTAGCAACTTATTGTTTCATGTTATTATCATATCATCCACGTACAAAAGAACAACAATATGCAAGTCTCCTTGTTTTTTAACAAATAAGCTAGGATCTGATTATGATGCATCATAGCCACAGAAAAGTAGATACTGAGCAATTTTTCATACCATGCTCGTGGAGCTTGCTTGAGGCCATAAAGGGCCTTCTTAAGTTTGAAGACACAATCAGGATCTATGTTAGAGACATACCCGGGTGGTTGCTCCATATAAATATCTTTGTCAAGATCTCCATATAAGAAAGCATTCTTCACATCAAGTTGCCATAACTTCCAATTATGCGAGGCTGCCAAGGCTAGCACAACTCAGACTGAGATCATCTTAGCCACCGGACTGAAGGTTTCTTCATAATCTTCACCGTACTTTTGAGAAAATCCCCAAGCAACAAGCCTTACTTTATATCTATCTATGCTACCATCTGCTCTTTTTTTGATTTTGTAAACACATTTACAAGAAATGGGTTGTACATCCTTCGGCTTTGGTACAAGGCTCCAAGTTTGATTTTTCATCAAAGTCTCCATTTCATCATCCATAGCAAGATCCCATTCTTTGACTCATTTAGCTTCTTCGAATGAGAAAGGTTATTCATCATCAATTGGTCCTGCAAAGAAACAGGAATACGTACAGACAAAATTTTCATCTCTGAAGCGAGCTGGCTTGATAATAGTTCTTTTTAGCCTTCCTGAACCACTTGAATTATCTTCTTGTTGAGTTTCATGTTGTTGAGGTCCAGGACTCCCCCTTTCTCTTAACTCCTCCGTAGTTGTATTATCTAGAGAAGCACATGCAATGGGCAAGCTTGAATCTCCATTATTTAAGGTTTTTGAACTCGCTCCATCCAATGCAGCTCTATAATACAAAGACACTTCGTCGAATATGACATCCCTTGAGACAACAAAGAGATGAGTTTTAGGATCCATGCACTTTCATCCCTTTTTCCTTTCATCATATCCAACAAAGATGTATTTCCTTGCCTTGGCATCTAACTTGCTCCGTTGAGAATCCGAAATATGAACATAACAAATAGAGCCAAAAACCTTGAGGTGTTTCATGCTAGGCTTTTCTCCAAACATTAATTCATAGGGAGACTTTATATTGTTTGGAGAAAGCGGCATCCTGTTAATCACATACGCTGCACATTTCATACCTTCAGCCCACAAGGCTCTAGGTAAATTCTTGGCATGAAGCCGCTCTTACATCTCTCAGTTAAGTGTCGGATCTTCCTTTCAGTCACTCCATTTTGTTGTGGTGTATCAGCGCATGTTAGCTCTCTTTTAATGCCATGATGACGACAAAAGGAAAGAAACTCATTTGATGTGAACTCACCGCCATTATCAGTTCACAACTGCCTTATTCTGGAATCGAGTTCACCTTCAACTATTTCTTTGAACTCCACAAACTTACTGAAAACATCTGACTTGTGCTTCACAAATAAACCCAAGTGATCTAGTAAAATCATCAATGAAAAATTAGCATATAAGAATACCCTGAAAATGAAGGAGTTCTCGTTGGCCCCATCAAGTCAATGTGAATAAGTTCTAGTGGGGCATTGCACCTTGACAAGGATCTGTCAAATGGAAGACGATGTGAATTTCCATATTGACATCCTTCACAAACCTCTCCTCCACCCAAATTTCTTAAGTTTGGCAAACCTTTTACTAGATTCAACTTTACCATGGCTTTTAATTTGTCCATGCTTAGATGTCCAAGTCTACATTCCAAAGATGTGTATTATCATTGCTACTCATCTTTTTAATATATGAATTAGAGGCAGATAAGACATATAAATCGTTAACTCTCTTACCTGAGTGAACGATATCTGCCTTGAGCACCTTGATATTTTGAAGGAACTTCACATCATGTGGGCTAAATAGTAAATAGTTTCCAGCATCTACAGCATTTGCAACAAAAAATAGATTTTTCTTCATTCCTGGAACACGAAAGACAGTGTTGAGGGTGATAGTGTCTTTTTGCTTCTCGTTGATCACAATAGTGCCTTCCTTCTCAACATTACGGACTGTATTATCTGCTGTAACAATGACATCATGTCCGTTATATTTGCGAAAGGTGGAGAATTTGGATTGATCTCCAGTGAGATGGTGCCCACATCCTGAATCCATGATCCAGTCTCTTTCAAAATTTATGGAAGCCATGGCATTTATTGCTCGAGTCTCCGCTGCAAAGCACTTTCCCCAGTCTTCTTCTTTTTCTTCTTCTTCAGCAACTTTCTTGGTTTGAGCCATATTGCTCTCTTTGGCTCGATAATATCTTTTTATATGGCCGACTTTGCCACAACGGTTACATTTTAAAAGCTTTTTACCATTACTGGAAGACTCCCCCTTCTTTCCTGGCGAGCTTGAACCACTTGAGGATTGAAAGTTCATGCTACCTCTTAATTTCCCTTTATAGTTTCTCTTATCGGCGACAAGAGCATTTCTATCCCCTTCTTTGATAGATACACCAGCCATCTGTTTGGCTAGTAGCTCTTGTGACGACAGCAAATTCTCAAATTCTTCCAAAGATAGTTGTTGAACCCATCCTTTAATCGATATAACAAATGGAATATATTCAGGCTTTAAACCACGAATAATGATTCTTCTTATTCGTGCTTCAGAGACAGCCTCGTCCGGATTCAATAGAGAAATTTCAGAACACAGATTTTTAACCGTGAAGAAATACTCGGCAATAGAGAAATTACCTTGAGTGGTGTTAGCTAACTCATTCTCCAAAATCTGTAGCCGAGCTTCATCCTTCTTGTTGAACAGTCGATCGAAGGTCCTCCATATTTCATGAGCTGATTTACACCTTATAATATGATCAAATAAATTAAGAGAGATAGACCTCTTTAGGATAAACTCCGCCTTAGCATTAATCTGCTTCCACTTCTTACGCGCATCGCTATTTTTCGGTGCGTCAGCAGGAGGACTTGTGTTACTCCCATTGACAACTTCCCACAAATCCTCACCAACAAGGTATGACTCCATACAAGTTTTCCGTACCTTGTAGTTGGACTGGTTTAATAACTCAATCCCCAATCCATTAGCACGACCACCCAAATCCATTTAGAGAAACCAGTTGAATCAACCACTAAACCGACCTTGAAATCCAGAAGCCGTCTTATGGCTCTGACACCATATAAAGAATAGCAGAAGAAGAGTATTTTTCTGAGACCTTCTGCTAGCCCAAGATCGTTAACTAAGATTGGAGGATTCAACTAAAGAAGAGGAAGCTTGAAAAGAGAAAAGAGATTTTTGAAAGGAGAAATTTGTTATTGAAGAAGACTTTCTTGAATTTGGCTTAGTTACAAATGAACAAGACACCCCCTATTAATACTAGCCTGTGGATGATTCTAGATATGATTCTAGATAATGTACAAAGAAGATTCTAGCAACCTTATCTTCTAACAACACTCTAGAATATCTAGACATGTCTTATCTTCCAACAACATTCTAGAACATCTAGATATGTCTACTAGATAACTATCAAGGATACTATACTAGGATATTCTAGAGGATTCTATATTTTTCCAAAAAATCAACATTTTTTTTTCACAGGTTTCAGTTCTTCATGCCCTTTGACCTCTTGAATGCCAAGGTGATCAACCGCGTAAGGTCGATATTAAGTTAAGATATTGATCAACAAATAAATTAACATGGCAACAACTTTTAAAAAAGAAAATTTATGCAACGTGACACTAGATATGCTAAGGGGTCATTTGGTAGGGTGTATAAGAATAGTGCAGAATAAGGTGTATTAGTAATGCATGCGTTAATAATGCAAGCATTAGTTATGTAGATATTATTTCTTATCTACTTTTTGGTGTGGTGTATTAACATTATAATGCATTGCATAATTTTTAAGAAAAATAGTTGTTTACAAATATTTCCTCCATATTATCTAGCTTTAAGGGACATTAAGGACAATTTTGTCTTTAACCATACTAATGCATGCATTAATAGCCTTGGTATTACTAATGTCATGGTTTTCTATGCATTACTTATGCATAGGATAATGCCAAGTATGATGTACAATTAATACAAGTATTAGTTATATACAGGTTGAAAAAATGTACCAAACAAGGTATTAGTAATGCATAGAGCTAATGCTTGCATTATTTTTTCTAATACCTCCTACCAAACGACCCATAAGTGCTACATGATAAAGACCCAGTTACTTGCACTACTCCAGAACCCCCAACCCGCCTACCCCACAAAACCAAAAAGAAAAAAGGGGGAAAAAAAGAGAATAAAATTTATCATACAACTAGTCAAATTTAATAAGCATTAAGTGAGTTATATACATATTTGCTGATTCTTTAGTGGTAGTCCCGTCCCATGATAAACCATTTTCGTCGTCCTTTTGGAATTTGGGGAGGTCAAAAGTCTAATTTTGAAGAATATAACATCCAACAAAGACATCATTTGAAACGATAATAAATATCCACTAATAAAGATAAACATATATAATTAAAAAAAAGGGGGGAGAACTTTTGACCATTGAGAATGGATCAATGACCAGTGTGCTACCAAAAGTTCACACAAAGTTCACATTAAGAGGGTGTTTTGGTTGAGCTTATAAGATGGTCAAACTAGCTCACAAGCACTTTTCGGCTTATTTACGCGTTTGGTAAAGTTAAAAGTGCTTATATGTCAAAAAAAAGCCCAAAGCCATAAGTTGGTCACCCCAGCTTATGAATTTTTAGTTTATAAGCACTTTGAGTTTGACCAAGATTTTTACTATTTTATGTTTAAAATATTTCTTTTTAGAACAAAACTCCTACGTCGGTACTCACCGTCTCAAGTATTCAACCTAAACCCCCCACCCCCCACGCTCCACATCTTCAAGTCTGCAATTCTCATTGACTATTTAAGATAAGTAAATTCTCTATTTCTTTGCATACTTATATCTATGTGATTTGATAATAGGTGAATTTGACTATAATCACACCTTAAATAACCACTTTCTTGTATAGTTTTGATGATAAAAGTGATAACAAAATGCTCTTATTAGTGCTTTTCATGATTTGCAGGTGATATATGATCAGGGAAGGCTAGGGAGTATTTTTGGAGTCAAAAATGAAGAAAAAGAGGTCAACTGTGAAATTCCCCAAGTAAACCACACAAAACAGGCCTGAAGATTCAGAGGACTAGGTTGACCGCGGTTCCACCGCGACCGCGGTAGAACCGCGGTGGAAGATAGCTGCGGATAAATTCAGATTCAGAGAAGGCATTTGGCCGCGGTTTGACCGCGACCGCGGCAGAACCGCGGCGGAAGCAGAAAACTTCAGGGACTAAAGTGTAAAACACGGGATTTTCAGACCTAAACCCTATTTAAAACATTAGACTTCGCCCAAGAGAGGCATGTATTGATTTTTAGGGTTTCTTAGCAAGGAAAACCATTGTGAGAGAGTACTCCAAACATCTTTCTTCTTTACTTTTGATTTTTATGATGAATTCTATCTTAGTTTGTTTTCCCATAGCCATGAGTAGCTAAATTCCTTGTCTAAGGTTTTGATGGAACCTATTGGGTGATGAACTTCTTGTTGATGTGAATACAAATTGCTAGTTTAATCTCTATTTGTTCAACTTCGTGTTTGTTGTAGTTAATTGATAGGATCCTCAATTAGTTGTGCCTATTTAGTGTGCATAACTTGGAAAAGAGTGCATATTTAGGGTATTGTTGAACAACACCACTCCTAGATTATTAGAGGAATCTATAATTGCGGGTTTAAAGGCGGGATTAGGGATAACGAAGCCTTGGGTGTAATCTAAAGTGAATCGTGCTAAATAAAGTAAGCTAGTGTATCTCGGGAGAGTGCAATAGTAAATTACTGTGATTACTCGGAAGAGATTTACGGTAAGATTAGCGTTCATGATTGATAGAGATGTGTTGGTTAAATTTGTATGAGCATAAACAGAAGGGATTCCATCAATAGGGGAAATCATTGCCTTAGCTTTTTATCATAATTGTTTACAACCTTATTAGTTTAGTTTACAGTTGTTTAGTTACTTGCAAGCGTAGTTGTTAAAGAACATTCAACTGAGATTTGAATATTTGGGAAGCTGGTTCTGAAGAATTAGTGGGTCTGAAGATAGTGGTTGATAGGTTAACTCTCTGTGGATTCGACCCTGGGCGTAATACTCGGGTTATATTTGCAATGTCCGCAGAGTCCTTTTTATAAGGCATAGTTGGGCGTGATCAGTAAATGTACAGGATTTGAGGCAGGTGGATCCGGACATCACTCTGGTGCATATCAGTGAGCGCATCTGGGACTTCTACGGTGAGCTGCACTCCCTTCTTGCCGATCCGCAGCCAAAGAAGTCTTCCTTGTATTTTTTTTGTTTTGTTGTTGTTTCTGTCTATCCTGATTCAGACAGTAGGATAGGGCATTATTCATTTTGTGTATATTCTACTAGTTGCCCGTAGCTTGTGACAGTTCTGGCACACACAGTAGTAGACGTTATTTTGGGTTGTATAACTGTCTTTACATTTTATTGATCCTTTCTGGTTTATGACTTTAATTGGGGGAAAAATCTATTATAATGGTTTTTGGTAAGGGTAAAATGAGAATTTAAGTATACTTCCGCGTTGGTTGGCCTGACAAATGGTGTCGGGCGCCATCATGACCTATTATGGAAAATGGGTCGTGACAACATGGTATCAGAGCACTAGGTTCATGTAGGTCTCACAAGTTACGGGCAAGCCTAATAGAGTCTTGTAGATCGGTACAGAGACGTCTGTATTTATCTTCGAGGGGCTATAGGGTGTTAGGAAAGACTACTCTTTATTCATTTTCCATCGTGCAGTGGTCAGTATACTAAGTTTCCTCTTCTACTCTCTCACAGATGGTGAGGACTCGTACCGCCGATGTTCCGGACCCAGGAGGAGCTGCTCCCCCCATTGCCAGAGGCCGAGGTAGAGGCCGGGGGAGGGCACCGGCCCGCGGTAGGGGACGAGGGCGTCCCAGAGCTATTCCAGATGCACCACCAGCAGACCTTGCGAGTGATCCCACTACTGAGGAGCAGGGCGAGGCGCCCGCAGCTGTGCCTACTCTGGCGGATTTCATGACTGCGCCGGGATTTCAGGAGGTCATGGGCCTTATGCTCCGGTTCATGGACACCATGACTCAGGCTGGTTTATTTCCAGCAGACCCAGCTACTTCGCAGGTAGGAGGGGGAGCACAGACCCCTACTGCTCAGGCTTCAGGTCATGCAGCCGTGGTATATCAGACTCCGGGTGCACTACCCACAGAGGGGGCTCAACCAGTTGCTGCAGAGGTACCCCAGCCTAGGCCAACTGTGGAGTTCGATCCGCAGAAGTTACTAGACAGATGGACCAGACTTCACCCTCCAGTCTTCGGAGGTAAGCGTCATGAGGACGCTCAGGATTTCATCGACAGGTGCAGGGACAGACTGCAGGCTATGAGGATATTGGAGTCGCATGGAGTTGACTTCACTACTTTTCAGCTTGAGGGCAAGGCCCATAGATGGTGGCAGTCCTATGTTCTTGGTAGGCCCGCTGGTTCTCCTCCCATCACTTGGGGTCAGTTGTATCAGAACAGAATGTCCAGAGCCTTCAA
>NW_017674055.1:85083-90294 GCF_001879085.1 Nicotiana attenuata | reverse complement strand
TTGTGAAGTTGTTTTGGTGGCTTGGAGGCCTAAACTAGATTTTTGTGGTGTAGTATGGTATTTGGTCATGTGTTGGCCGAAATTTTGGTACTGTGTTGTATATTTTTGGGGGTGTTTTAAGCCCAACCTAGGTTTGGGGTGTTGTAATTGATGGTTGATGATGTGTAGTTGAGTGGTGGTATGGTTGTAGTTGCTATATTGTGGTGTTGTATCTCATGTGTAACATCGAAAGGAGTAAGTGTAGGGTGTATTATGCCGGAAGTGGTAAGAAAATTACGGGGCTATTGTGGAGGTTGTTATGAATGAATTAAGGGGAAGTATTTGGTATCATCGGGTGGTGAAGTCTGAGTAACCATCTGATTGGCACTAGTTAGGGCATATTTTGATGGTCCGTTTGATTATTTGCAGGTCATATGGCTCCCAAAAGACAAAGGCGATCTGGAGGCTCATCCCAGCGACCTACTTATGATGAGTCCAGATTCCAATCGGAACTGGCGGAGGACGACTTCAACGCCAAGGCTACAAAGACCTTTATCCATGAGATCCCGATTGATCGGGTAGCCCTCCGAGCTGAAAAGGTGGAGATGTATGAAGAAATACGGAGGCGGGAAATGGAATTCCTATTTAACGACCCAGCACCAGTTAACAAGACGCTGGTTCGAGAATTTTACGCCAACTGCCCATTGCACTTGGGTAGGGAGGTGATTGTTCGGGGTACGGTGGTCAATGCTAAAGTTCCAACAATTCGCCAGGTGTTGCGGCTGCCTCCGTTCACCAGTGACGTCGACTATTACCATGACAGACCAGGGGTGACATGGGAGGTCATGACGGATGTACTTTGCACAGAGGGGCAACCCATTTGGATACGTGACCAAATAACCCTCAACTCTAACTCTTTCACCCACTTGGCCAAGTGTTGGCTGACTGTTATCTGCAGCAGGTTCCTGCCATCCAGCAATACAACGGATGTGAACTTCAATCGGGCACTGTTGACTTGGTGCTTTGTGACAAGAAAGGATTTTGATGCGGCCCGAATAATTGGTGATGAAATGGTCTTACGGGGACCGCTGCTGACAAAGGGATTCTATTTCCCTTCCTTGGTAACCACACTGTGCTTGATGAGAAATACTCCCACCAATCCTGCCGATGGAGATTTGCCACCCAAAGCAGCATTCAAAGCTTCTAGCATCAGAGTGGGCCGGGGAATAAGGACCACAATTGAGATAGATGACGAGGATAATGATCCGGTCCCTCTTGCTCCATCCAGGAGGTCCGCTGACAGTGCCGGACCATCTAGATACACTCATTCTGGGACTGGCATATCCAGATCACAGTCCACCAGGCCTATGCTGCGGTCCATGGAAGAAGAGGTTGCGGATCTCCGCACCTCAGTGGATGGATTACACACAAGGATGGATGCTATGTCCCAGAGGCAATCCAGGACTGAGAGCCGATTCATGGCCTGGTTCCGTGCATTGGGGAGAGCCTGAAATGTCGACCCCAGCACTGTTTCTGACTCTGACTGAGTCTCAGGGAAGTCTTCTACCCCTTCTGCTCTTTACTTTATTTATATGACATGGGGACATGCCATGATTTTAAGTGTGGGGTGGGAGACTTGCTCTGTTTGTATGTTGTATTATGTATAGCTGTAATGTAGTGTAGCGTTAGTGTTAGGTCAAAGTCGAAACTAATAAAAAAAAAACAAAGTTAGAGGACTCTTCCTGATGACGGACTATGTGGACAGTACTCTTGAGGGAAGTAGTCCTCCATGTAGAAATTTTTATTTTATTTTATTTTCTTCTTTTAGGTAGTATAGTACCTCCCCCTTGGTTTTTCTTTTGACCACGATTCTTTTCCAAGGGTTTTTCTTGAACCGGGTTAGGTAGATTGTTTTTTTCTTTTTGTAGTTTTAGGATTAGATGGGTGAAGGTCAGAATGTAACCCCAAATGTGCACACTTGCAAAAAGAACTTGAGAGTGGACGTCTAAGCTTGTTTGTGGACTCATAATATATGCCTTAATTTTGCACATCTTGTCTTGCTTGAACACTCGTATGATTGTGTTGATGAACTGATTCGGAATGAGTTACATGCTAAGTGTGTGTGAGTTGTTACTTGCATCCTATGCTTGCATATGATACCTAGAACTTGCCGTGTGTGTTTGCAAAGCGAAATAGAAGTCGTTTGGTTTTAGAGATGATTGAGGCATTTCTTTGTGCAACACTCTATACTTGAGAATCCACCTGTGCATATTACCATAGTTAACCCCATTGAGCCTGAAGCCTGTTCTTTGATAACCCTATAATGATCTAAATCGCTGTATTTGAATAAGCTAATTGTTTGAACCTTTACCTCCTAGAAGCACTTGAATCACTAAAGAATATACAAAAGTCAAAGTTTGGGGTGGGAGAGAGTTAGTGGAAAAAAAGGGAATCAAGAATGTTTTGATTGGTGAACTGGCAGTGTACAATAAATCTCTGGAAAAAAAAAAAAGAAGAAGCCAGTTGTACCTAAAGGAAAGTGGGAGTCACAAGTGAAACAAAATGTGGAATAATGATTGGGTTGAACATAAAGGTGAAATAAAAGGAAGTGTGTATTAAAAGTGCTTAGGGAGGTTAGTCACTATATCCAAATATATCCTACCCGTCTCTTAGCCTACATTACAACCTATAAAGACCTCTTGATCTTTGACTGAATGGCTCGATTAGTAGAGTATTACACTAGGGGCAAGCTTATGGTGTGCCTGTGTGGCATGTGAATGCTCTTTGCTGAGAGTGAGTGAATTCTTTCTATATATGGTTCCTTGTTGTTGAATTTTATGTGTGTGGAACTTCTCTCAGATTGTGTTTATGTGAGGGCATGTGACTCAGGAAGAAAAAGTGAGTCTTCACATCTGTTAGAGTAATTAGAGTGAGCACAAGTGTGTCTTGGCATGAGAATCTGCATTTGAGATATGATTGTGCACTGCTTAGGTCGATCATTGATAATAGCAGGTGTGACCTAAATTGGGGCAATGCATTGAACAGTTAGGCCTAGAAGTGTGGTTGAGTTTGCTCGAGGACGAGCAAAGGTTTAAGTGTGGGGTGTTGATAATAGGTGAATTTGACTATAATCACACCTTAAATAACCACTTTCTTGTATAGTTTTGATGATAAAAGTGATAACAAAATGCTCTTATTAGTGTTTTTCATGATTTGCAGGTGATATATGATTAGGGAAGGCTAGGGAGTATTTTTGGAGTTAAAAATGAAGAAAAAGAGGCCAACTGTGAAATTCCCCAAGTAAACCACGCAAAACAGGCCTGAAGATTCAGAGGACTAGGTTGACCGCGGTTCCACCGTGACCGCGATAGAACCGCGGTGGAAGATAGCTGCGGATAAATTCAGATTCAGAGAAGACATTTGGCCGCGGTTTGACCGCGACCGCGGCAGAACCGCGGCGGAAGCAGAAAACTTCAGGGACTCAAGTGTAAATAGCTCTAAGGTTATTTAAGTCATTTTAACAGAAAAAGAGCTTATCAGCACTTTTTTATCAAATACTGCAGCAACTTATTATCAATTTCAGTACTTGTACCCAAACACGTAACTGCTTATTTATTAAATCAATTTCAACACTTAAAAGTGCTTTTCAGCACCTAATGCTTATCAACTATTTCAAATTAGCTAATCCAAAGGGGCTCTAGGTTGAAAGTACTGTTTTTGGGCTTAAGGAATAGAGCTGATAGACGAAACTTAAAAATTGGAGTAGTTTTTGGGGTTCAAGGCAAGCCTACCGATTGTCTAACTTATAGTAGTATTCACTTGCAAATATCAATTGACACAGAACTTTTCACCGCATTTGCCATAAATATAGCAACTGATCATTTGTGAGATTTCTAGATTGCGTAGAAAAAGTTTGAATTTCAATGCATTGTCCCATTGGTGCAAGACCAAGAGATCACAAATTATTAGCATATTAATGCACTAACTAATTTTAAAAGAGTCAGCTTTTTTATATACTAAGTCGCTAATAATGTAAAAGAATTTTAATATTATGAGCTCATGACGTAAAAGATAAGATAATTACATGTGAGAGACCATAAAAAGTGAGATAGTGACCTGAAAAATAAGAAAGTTTTACCTGTTTTAATAGGTAAATACAATTATAGTTTTAAAAACATTTATATATATATATATATATATATATATATATATATATATATATATATATATATATATATATATATATATATATATAAGTTAAATCCCTTAAAAGCAAAACATGAAAACTATCTGATTAGTGATTACCCATTCCAACAATCAAGAACAAATATAACTTATGCGTCATCTTGTTGAAGTGTAAAAGAAATGTATAAACTAATACCGGAAGTGCCTTCCCCTTTCTTCCCCTTGTTCAAATAAATGACTACTATACATGTTAAGTAATATTTTAAGGCACAGAAAGTTAAGCTAGCCAGCGATAATTATTGCTCCAAACAAAATTAAAAGGGTAAAAGAACAAGGGATGCAACAGTTGATTGATTAGGCCATTAATTAGGAGTCGTTTTCTGGTTAGGTGGTCGGGATTATGTTTCTGATTTTAGTCTCATCGTTAAGTCATCTTCACACCAGAAGATGCTTCTTTCTGTATTTTTATTACCTTCTTTTATTCTGCTTTTATGATCTATCAGGGATTTTCTCCAGTAACGGTCTAAAAATACTTAAAAGATGTCTACTCAGAGCTTTAGTTTATCAAATAACAAATCGTAATATGGTGTATAAAAGTCAATATATGATGGGTATAGGTGACAAACGGAAAACATAAAAAAGGAAGAAAAAAAAAAGAGGAAAAGACCGGTATATAAATTAATATGGTATTTCAAACTAAGGATTTGGGTCTACACGAGATTTTATTAATGATTTCCTTTCCTTGCTACTAAAGTGGAAAATTCTCTTTCCGCTATCTGAGGATATAGGCTTGATATAAATTAAATACTCAATTTTTCTCTCTGGTTTGAGACTTGAGAGTTACGTTAACGATATATATTTGATTCATTTTTGTCCTAGTAGAATTTTCTCCGTCTTCCTGCGGACTTATGTCAAACGCTGTAAATCTTATATTTGTCTATCTTTATTCTGTGTGATTGCATGTATATTATTGCGTGTTTTTTTTTTCCACGTAGGAAGTTCTATGCCCAACCTCATATTTTTACCTTTTGAATATATATATATATA
>NW_017674055.1:82506-85058 GCF_001879085.1 Nicotiana attenuata | reverse complement strand
GTATATATATTATATATATTATATAATATATTATATATATATATATATATATATATATAACTTTTGAATTTCCTTTGAATATCTATATTATATTAAAAGCACGAAGTCCCTTAGCGAAATGTCGTTCGCCTTTTTTGTCCTTTAAAAATAGATTTCACATTAGGCAAATAGTAATTTAATTATACTAATAATTAAGACTTTAAAATCAACTAAAATCTTGCATATTAAGTAATTACTTTTTTGAACTACTATGTAGGAAATTTAAATATTTTGAACTTAAACATCAATTAAAATTTTACCTTATAGAGTTATAAGATAAACATAGTAATTAAGTAATATATAAAGCCTAACCTAAAAATTTCCGAAAACCTATACTTTATTTATGGTGAGAAATATAAATAAAGAGCCGAAAGAATATTATTTATTACGTACTCATTTCACACAAAAGTTTACATAAAACTTTTGATTCTAAACTTATTCTTAGTTATCATGGATTCATGGTAACGATACTCCAAAAATAAAGGAAGAAAAATTATACAGGACCTACAATAAACAAGATCAATGTCAACTTTAATGTTGAGTGTATTAACAATAAAAGTATTTTCATCTGTTACTCATTATAAATGTATTATCTATTATTCCTTCTAATCATTTAATGAATATTTTCTCATATGGTTTTGAATACCTCTCTTATTTTTACTTATTTTACTTTAAATTCTTTGGCCTTTATATTGTGTTTCTCAGTTTTATTTAATAATCTAAACTTTATATTAATATTTATTATTTTAAAAAACTTATATGTTTGATATTAACTTTTATTTTATAACGGAAACATATTTTAATGATTTTATTAGTAATTTTAAACAATTGTGCTAGAGATTAAAAGTTTTAAATCAACTAAATTTGTAAATTTTAATCCTCTTTGGATTATATAAGTTCTATCTTAAATATCTTGTATAATATCAGTGGGTACTCCTTCGATTTTTCTAAACTCAAAACCCAATTTTTGAGATAATGCGGGAGAAATATATGGGAAAATTTGAAAATATAAACATACAACTCGTATAATTGAAAAAAACAAGGTAAAATACTTTTAACTTAATCATTTGAAAAAATGATAATACAATTATTTTTAAATATTTAAAACCTTTTATATCAAAAATTTTGATCATTAAATATCTATTTATTTGGATTATGGAGGAAATTCTAATATTTAAACTTTAAATAAACTAAGATTTTATCTTAAACAGCTCAACTCACGTCCTTATTTGAATTATGTAACATAATAATATTTTTCATGTTATTTTTTCTAATATTAGAACTTCAAAATTACTAAAATTATATTTATTAATTTTTTGTATGATATTTGAAAAATACACTCAGTAATTCAAACTTTATTGATCATAGAATTAAAATTAATTAATTTTATATTATTTAATTATCTTAATAATAAAAAATTATAGAAAAAGACTTTTTGTGAAATTATGTTTCATTCTCTATTTATATACCATACTAACTAATAACTACTATTAGATATAACTTAGCCCATACTCTTCAACTCAACTTCAAATTCTAAAAAGTACTATCGAATGAAACTCAACAACTGCACATAAGATATACAAAGTTTAAATAATATCTATATAATTTTTTTAAAGTTTTATATTATTGTAGGATACACGCGCAAAGCGCATACCCTAAGACTAGTATAGTAAAGGTTTATAACTGTCTAATTCCAGCAATAGAAATTCTGTCCCAGTTTATTGTGTTATATTTTTTCTTTCATGAGTCTCAAAAAGAATGTTTTGCTTCCTTGTTTAGAAATAATATAACGTTAAACACTCTATTTTAATTTTTTAATGGTATAATTTGCAACCACAATAAATTTTCATGACGTGTTATATGCCATAAGTGTCAAAAATAATCTTCTCTTTTTTTCTTAAACATCATTCACAAGCAAACACTGTTACATAAATTGGGATGGAAAGAGTAATAAAGGGAGTCCAAATTCCTTCGGTGGGTCAACAATTGTACACGATAAAAATCGGGCCTACCCAATTTTGCTATTGATCGAAACAAAGGAGCTGCATCGAGGGTAACCTCGTAATGAATCACACCCGAGCTCGAAGATGAGGCATCGAGTCAAAGATCGAAGTGTTCGTCAAGACCGAGGCCAAGCGGCAATCGAGACTAAGACTTCGAGTGAAATGCAATAATGGAAAGGCGAAATATCCATAACTGGTCAGAGATGACGGCGGAAATCTCGGAGCAGATCAAATCAAGGGCAGTTATTTGTGTCAATCATGGGATTTACTTCCGTAATTAGAATTGTACCACAATTAGGATTCTTCTAGTATATAAGAGGGGGTCCACATCAATTTGTAGACACCTGACATTCATACTGATCAAAGCAATATAATATTTCTCTATTGTTCATATATATATATATATATATATATATATATAACTTTTGAATTTCCTTTGAATATCTATATTATATTAAAAGCACGAAGTCCCTTAGCGAAATGTCGTTCGCCTTTTTTGTCCTTTAAAAT
>NW_017674055.1:44553-82481 GCF_001879085.1 Nicotiana attenuata | reverse complement strand
ATAGATTTCACATAGGCAAATAGTAATTTAATTATACTAATAATTAAGACTTTAAAATCAACTAAAATCTTGCATATTAAGTAATTACCTTTTTTGAACTACTATGTAGGAAATTTAAATATTTTGAACTTAAACATCAATTAAAATTTTACCTTATAGAGTTATAAGATAAACATAGTAATTAAGTAATATATAAAGCCTAACCTAAAAATTTCCGAAAACCTATACTTTATTTATGGTGAGAAATATAAATAAAGAGCCGAAAGAATATTATTTATTACGTACTCATTTCACACAAAAGTTTACATAAAACTTTTGATCTAACTTATTCTTAGTTATCATGGATTCATGGTAACGATACTCCAAAAATAAAGGAAGAAAAATTATACAGGACCTACAATAAACAAGATCAATGTCAACTTTAATGTTGAGTGTAATTAACAATAAAAGTATTTTCATCTGTTACTCATTATAAATGTATTATCTATTATTCCTTCTAATCATTTAATGAATATTTTCTCATATGGTTTTGAATACCTCTCTTATTTTTACTTATTTTACTTTAAATTCTTTGGCCTTTATATTGTGTTTCTCAGTTTTATTTAATAATCTAAACTTTATATAATATTTTATTATTTTAAAAAAACTTATATGTTTGATATTAACTTTTATTTTATAACGGAAACATATTTTAATGATTTTATTTAGTAATTTTAAAACAATTGTGCTAGAGATTAAAAGTTTTAAATCAACTAAATTTTGTAAATTTTAATCCTCTTTGGATTATATAAGTTCTATCTTAAATATCTTGTATAATATCAGTGGGTACTCCTTCGATTTTTCTAAACTCAAAACCCAATTTTTGAGATAATGCGGGAGAAATATATGGGAAAATTTGAAAATATAAACATACAACTCGTATAATTGAAAAAAACAAGGTAAAATACTTTTAACTTAATCATTTGAAAAAATGATAATACAATTATTTTTAAATATTTAAAACCTTTTATATCAAAAATTTTGATCATTAAATATCTATTTATTTGGATTATTGGAGGAAATTCTAATAATTAAAACTTTAAATAAACTAAGATTTTACCTTAAACAGCTCAACTCATGTCCTTATTTGAATTATGTAACATAATAATATTTTTCATGTTATTTTTTCTAATATTAGAACTTCAAAATTACTAAAATTATATTTATTAATTTTTTGTATGATATTTGAAAAAATACACTCAGTAATTCAAACTTTATTGATCATAGAATTAAAATTAATTAATTTTATATTATTTAATTATCTTAATAATAAAAAATTATAGAAAAAGACTTTTTGTGAAATTATGTTTCATTCTCTATTTATATACCATACTACTAATAACTACTATTAGATATAACTTAGCCCATACTCTTCAACTCAACTTCAAATTCCTAAAAAAGTACTATCGAATGAAACTCAACAACTGCACATAAGATATACAAAGTTTAATAATATCTATATAATTTTTTTAAAGTTTTATATTATTGTACGGATACACGCGCAAAGCGCATACCCTAAGACTAGTATTAGTAAAGGTTTATAACTGTCTAATTCCAGCAATAGAAATTCTGTCCCAGTTTATTGTGTTATATTTTTTCTTTCATGAGTCTCAAAAAGAATGTTTTGCTTCCTTGTTTAGAAATAATATAACGTTAAACACTCTATTTTTATTTTTTAATGGTATAATTTGCAACCACAATAAATTTTCATGACGTGTTATATGCCATAAGTGTCAAAAATAATCTTCTTCTTTTTTTCTTAAACATCATTCACAAGCAAACACTGTTACATAAATTGGGATGGAAAGAGTAATAAAGGGAGTCCAAATTCTTCGGTGGGTTCAACAATTGTACACGATAAAAATCGGGCCTACCCAATTTTGCTATTTGATCGAAACAAAGGAGCTGCATCGAGGGTAACCTCGTAATGAATCACACCCGAGCTCGAAGATGAGGCATCGAGTCAAAAGATCGAAGTGTTCGTCAAGACCGAGGCCAAGCGGCAATCGAGACTAAGACTTCGAGTGAAATGCAATAATGGAAAGGCGAAATATCCATAACTGGTCAGAGATGACGGCGGAAATCTCGGAGCAGATCAAATCAAGGGCAGTTATTTGTGTCAATCATGGGATTTACTTCCGTAATTAGAATTGTACCACAATTAGGATTCTTCTAGTATATAAGAGAGGGGTCCACATCAATTTGTAGACACCTGACATTCATACTGATCAAAGCAATATAATATTTCTCTATTGTTCATAAGTATTTTGTATTAATTGCTTTATCATTTTAATTCGAATTTGAAGCGATTTATCTTTTTTATTTGTAAATTTGGAGGAAAATTATAGATTTCAAGAGTATTAAAACGAGAATTTAATTAAGTAATTTGGTTGGCTTGCCTGACGGTGGTGTCCGGCGCCATCACGACCATTAGTGGATTTTGGGTCGTGACACTTATATGTTTGATATTAACTTTTATTTTATAATGGAAACATATTTTAATGATTTTTATTATGTAATTTTTTAAAAAAAATTGTGCTAGAGATTAAAAGTTTTAAATCAACTAAATTTTGTAAATTTAATCCTTCTTTGGATTATATAAGTTCTATCTTAAATATCTTGTATAATATCAGTGGGTACTCCTTCGATTTTTCTAAACTCAAAACCCAATTTTTGAGATAATGCGGGAGAAATATATGGGAAAATTTTGAAAATATAAACATACAACTCGCTATAATTGAAAAACAAGGTAAAATACTTTTAACTTAATCATTTGAAAAAATGATAATACAATTATTTTTAAATATTTAAAACTTTTATATCAACTAAATTTTGATCATTAAATATCTATTTATTTGGATTATGGAGGAAATTCTAATATTTAAAACTTTAAATAAACTAAGATTTTACCTTAAACAGCTCAACTCATGTCCTTATTTGAATTATGTAACATAATAATATTTTTCATGTTATTTTTTCTAATATTAGAACTTCAAAATTACTAAAATTATATTTATTAATTTTTTGTATGATATTTGAAAAATACACTCAGTAATTCAAACTTTATTGATCATAGAATTAAAATTAATTAATTTTATATTATTTAATTATCTTAATAATAAAAAATTATAGAAAAAGACTTTTTGTGAAATTATGTTTCATTCTCTATTTATATACCAATACTACTAAATACTACTATTAGATATAACTTAGCCCATACTCTTCAACTCAACTTCAAATTCTAAAAAGTACTATCGAATGAAACTCAACAACTGCACATAAGATATACAAAGTTTAATAATATCTATATAATTTTTTTAAAGTTTTATATTATTGTAGGATACACGCGCAAAGCGCATACCCTAAGACTAGTATTAGTAAAGGTTTATAACTGTCTAATTCCAGCAATAGAAATTCTGTCCCAGTTTATGTGTTATATTTTTTCTTTCATGAGTCTCAAAAAGAATGTTTTGCTTCCTTGTTTAGAAATAATATAACGTTAAACACTCTATTTTATTTTTAATGGTATAATTTGCAACCACATAAATTTTCATGACGTGTTATATGCCATAAGTGTCAAAAATATCTTCTTCTTTTTTCTTAAACATCATTCACAAGCAAACACTGTTACATAAATTGGGATGGAAAGAGTAATAAAGGGAGTCCAAATTCCTTCGGTGGGTCAACAATTGTACACGATAAAAATCGGGCCTACCCAATTTTGCTATTTGATCGAAACAAAGGAGCTGCATCGAGGGTAACCTCGTAATGAATCACACCCGAGCTCGAAGATGAGGCATCGAGTCCAAAGATCGAAGTGTTCGTCAAGACCGAGGCCAGCGGCAATCGAGACTAAGACTTCGAGTGAAATGCAATAATGGAAAGGCGAAATATCCATAACTGGTCAGAGATGACGGCGGAAATCTCGGAGCAGATCAAATCAAGGGCAGTTATTTGTGTCAATCATGGGATTTACTTCCGTAATTAGAATTGTACCACAATTAGGATTCTTCTAGTATATAAAGAGGGGTCCACATCATTTGTAGACACCTGACATTCATACTGATCAAAGCAATATAATATTTCTCTATTGTTCATCAATTTATAGTTTTAACTGTTCTTGTTTTGCTACTCTCGAGGGTTCATCAGCTCGAGTACACTATCCAAACATCGGTTTGTTTTATATTCTTGTCAATTCCATTACTTATATCTAAATTAATCAATTGGTATCGCATCCTTAAAACCACATTACAAGTTTAATTGTTACTCAATTTTTAGGGTAAACAGTTTGGCGCCCTCGTGAAGGATAATAGTGATTGCTTAATATTTTAACCTTCATAACACACACTACTTTTACGCTTGTTCTTGTGAGTATTTTTGATTTCAGGAATCAACATGTCAAACTCTCAGGCAGTACCCACTCACACTGACACCGACCTTGATCTTCATGGAGAAAACGAGCACGTAGTCGCCCCGAAAAATGGAGTACCTCCAATCAATCCCGACGCACCACAGGCCGTGGATCCGGTTGATGTCAATTCTCATGTCACCATTCGTGGGGATTTAGGTGCTAACCCTGAAAATAGCGTCCGTAGAGACGCCCGAGCAGCCGATCGGAACACACAAAATGGTGAAGAAGGCGAAATAAGTCTTCGTATGATATTTGACATGCTACAAACTCGGCAGGCCGCGATAGCGCAACTCTAAAATCATAATCGAGCCCCAAGCAGAATCGAACTCGATACATCACAGGAAGTTGCTCAAAGGGTCGAGCCTGTGCAGGAAAAATTAAACGATAATGGATCGGGAGTTGATCCTGCCATCATGAAAATGCTCGAGGAGCTCACTAAACGGATAGAATCAGATGAAAAGAAAATTGAGGCTAATGACAAAAAGGTAGAAACGTACAACTCACGAGTCGACCAAATACTGGGGGCACCCCTGATCCTAAAGGGTTTGGATTCGAAGAAGTTCGTGCAGAAGCCTTTATCTCAAAGTGCGGCTCCGAAGCCCATTCCTAAGAAGTTCCATATTCCAGACATCCCCTAAGTACAGCGGGACCATCGATCCTAATGAATACATCACTTCGTACACATGCGGAATAAAGGGAAATGACTTAGAAGATGAGTGTAGAAACTTTATCAAAGGGGGAAATGATATGGTACCACAATTTGCCGCCCAATTCCATTGATTCTTTTACCATGCTCGTTGATTCGTTCATAAAGGCGCACGCCAGAGCAATAAAGGTCGCGACCAGGAGTCGGACCTCTTCAAAGTGAGACAGAAGGACAATGAAATGCTAAGGGAGTTCGTATCTCGATTTCAGATGGAAACATGGACCTACCCCCGGTTACGGATGATTGGGCTGTCCAAGCCCTTACTCAGGCTTTGAACGAACGAAGTTCGATAGCATCACGTCAACTAAAGCAGCATTTGATTGAATATCCAGCGGTGACCTGGGCCGACGTGCATAATCGGTACCAATCGAAGATTAGGGTCGAGGATGATCAGTTGGGAGCTCCATCCAGTTCCGTTTACCCAAACAGGTCCGAAGGCAGGGTTCGAAGGGACATCAACAGAGAGCCTCGATCGAACAGAGATCGATACCAACCATATAGCGCAAATCGAAGGAACAACTGACCGGGACGTAATCCCGTTGGAAATGATCGAGGTCAAAATTCTCGAGGGATCATAAGTAAGAATGGCTTCGATAAACACGTCGAGCCTAAGGAAGCACCACGGTTATCGAAATACAACTTCGGCATCGATGCTTCAGGTATTGTGTCAGCCATTGGATGGATCAAGGATACTAGATGGCCTAGACCCCTGCAAACCGATCCAGCTCAAAGAAATCTGAATCAAATGTGCAAGTACCATGGACCCCATGGCCACAGAACCGAGGATTGCAGACAATTAAGGGAGGAGGTAGCTCGTTTATTCAACGAAGGTCATCTTCGAGAGTTCTTGAGTGACCGAGCAAAAAATCACGTCAGAGACAGGGATGCAAACAGGAAAAACGAATAGGAGGAACCGCAGCACGTGATTTATATGATCGTCGGTGGGGTTGATATCCCTCAGGGTCCGACATTTAAACACATCAAAGTCATAATCACAAGGGAGAAGTGTACCCCGAGACTACTTACCCGAAGATACCTTATCCTTCAACGATGAGGATGTAGAACGGATCGAATAACCTCACAACGACGCACTGGTAATATCTATCCTTATGAATAAAATTCAAGTTAAATGTGTGTTGGTTGATCCAGGTAGCTCGGCGAACATTATTCGATCGAGGGTCGTGGAGCAACTCGGCCTTCAGGATCAGATCGTGCCTGCAGCTCGAGTGCTCAACAGTTTCAACATGGCGAGTGAAACCACCAAAGGGGAATCATGTTGCTTGTGAATGTGGCCGGAACTATCCAGGAAATGAAGTTCCACGTGATCGAAGGAGATATGAGGTAAAATGCGCTGCTTGGAAGACCTCGGATCCATAATATGAGGGCAGTACCTTCAACGCTTCATTAAGTCTTGAAATTCCCAACACCGGAAGGAGTCAAAATAGTGTACGGCGAACAACCAGCAGCTAAAGAGATGTTTGCAATCGATGAGGTGATACCAGTGTCGACTCTCACATCAACAAAGGGACCAGAATCAAAAGAAAAGATGAAGGTCAAATAGAAACCACAGTCGCCGGCTTCGACCAGATCGGAACAAGAGGAAATGATCGAGGACGATGATTGCATGATCCTCAAACCTTCATAATCCCCGATGACTCCGATGCCACGAAGTCAACGGTCGAAGAGCTGGAACAAGTTGTACTGATCGGGCACCTGCCCGATCGAAAGGTATACCTGGGCACAGGGTTAACTCCCGAACTCAGGGAAAAACTCTTTAAATTACTTATTAAAAATATGGATTGTTTTGCTTGGTCCCACCTTGACATGACAGGGATCCCACCGGAGATCACCACTCATCGATTGAGTTTGGACCCGAAAGTTCAGACCGGTAAAGCAAAAGAGACGGCCACAGTCCGAGATAAAGCATGCATTCATCAAGGATGAGGTAACCAAACTTCTCAAAATAGGGTCCATCCGGGAAGTAAGATATCCCGAGTGGTTAGCAAACGTAGTTGTAGTCCCCAAGAAAGGGAATAAACTTAGAATGTGTGTAGATTACAAAGATTTAAACAAAGCATGCCCAAAGGACAATTTTCCACTGCCGAATATCGATCGCATGATCGATGCCACGGCCGGCCACGAGATCCTCAGCTTTCTCAATGCCTACTCCGGGTACAACCAAATACAAATGAACCTGGAGGATCAGGAAAAGAACTTGTTTATCACTAAGTACGGTACTTATTGCTATAATGTAATGCTGTTTGGGCTAAAAAATGCCGGTGCTACTTATCAACGCCTAGTGAACCGTATGTTCGAAAAACAAATAGGTAAGTCAATGGAGGTTTATATTGATGACATGCTAGTTAAGTCCCTACGCGCAGAGGACCATTTGACACATTTGCAGGAAACTTTTGACATATTGAGACAGTACAACATGAAGCTCAACCCCGAGAAATGCGCATTCGGGGTCGTTTCAGGCAAGTTCCTCGGCTTTATGGTATCAAATCGGGGAATCGAGATCAACCCCGATAAAATCAAGGCAATCAAAGACATCACAGACGTGGACAGCGTTAAGGCCGTACAAAGGCTAACAGGACGGATAGCTGCTTTAGGTCGGTTCCTCTCGAGATCTTCTAATCGAAGCCACAGGTTCTTCTCACTTCTCAAAAAGAAGAACAATTTTACTTGGACCCCGGAATACCAACAAGCATTGGAAGAATTAAAGCGGTACCTTTCGAGCCCATCATTGCTCCATACTCCGAAAGCGGACGAGCAACTCTACTTATATTTCGCAGTCTCGGAGGTCATGGTAAGTGGTGTCTTAGTTCGAGAAGAACAAGGTACGCAATTTCCTGTTTACTATGTTAGTCGAACTTTAGGTGAAGCAGAGACCCGGTACCCACACTTAGAAAAATTAGCGCTTGCTCTAATAAGCGCCTCTAGGAAATTAAAACCATAGTTTCAATGTCACCTAATTTGTGTTGTAACCACTTATCCCCTTCGCAACATTTTGCACAAGCCCGAGCTCTCGGGCCGACTGGCCAAATGGGCCGTCGAAATCAGCGGGTACGATATCGAGTATCAACCCCGAACGGCCATCAAGTATCAAATCTTAGGAGACTTCGTGGCCGACTTCACACCAGCCCTCGTGCCCGAGGTCGAAAAGGAGCTATTGCTAAAATCGAGCACATCCTCAGGGGTGTAGACCCTTTTCACAGACGGTGCTTCGAATGTGAAGGGGTCCGGGCTAGGCATCGTTTTGAAGCCACCCACAAGCAATACGATTAGACAATCTATCAAAACCCCTAAGTTGACTAACAATGAGGCCGAGTATGAGGCCATGATTGCAGGTTTTGAGCTGGCTAAAAGTTTGGGAGCTGAGGTCATCGAGGCCAAGTGCGATTCCCAGCTCGTGGTTAACCAGGTCAACAAAACCTTCAAAGTCCGAGAAGATTGAATGTAATGGTACTTGGATAAATTGCAGGTAACCTTACACCGGTTCAAAGAATGGACCCTACAGCATGTACCTCGAGAACAGAATGGCGAGGCCGACGCCCTTTCAAGCTTAGGGTCATCAGTCGAAGATGATGAAATCAGCTCGGGGTCTATCATACAACTTTCAAAATTGGTGGTCGAAGAAGGTCACGCCGAGATAAACTCCACAAGCCTAAATTGGGATTGGAGGAACAAATATATTGATTATCTGATGAACGGTAATCTTCCCTTGGACTCTAAGGAATCGAGGACTCTTCAAATGAAAGCTGCACGATTTACATTGGTCGAAGATGGAACATTGTACAGAAGGATGTTCGATGTGCCATTGGAAATATGCTTGGGTCTGGGAGACACCGACTACGTCCTACGAGAAATTCATGAGGGCACTTGCGGGAACTATTCTAGCGCCGAATCACTGGCTCACAAAGTCATCAGAGTAGGATATTATTGCGACAATATGGAAAAAGATACTAAGGAGTTCGTTCGAAAATGTGACAAATGCCAAAGGCATGCACTGATGATCCACCAACCCAGAGAGCAACTTCATTCAGTCCTATCACTGTGGCCATTCATGAAATGGGGGATGGACATCGTTGGTCCTCTGCCAACGGCCCCAGGTAAAGCTAAGTTCATTTTATTTATGACTAACTATTTCTCCAAATAGGTTAAAGAACAGGCTTTCAAGAAAGTCATAAAGAAAGAAGTTATAGACTTCATCTGGGACGACATCGTGTGCCGATTCGGGATACCCGCCGAGATAGTGTGCAACAATGGAAAATAATTTATCGGCAGCAAAGTAACAAAGTTCCTCGAAGATCACAAAATAAAAAGGATATTATCAATTTCGTATCATCCTAGTGGGAACTGACAGGCCGAATCAACGAACAAAACCATCATTCAAAACCTAAAGAAAAGGTTGAACGACGCTAAGGGGAAATGGAAAGAAATTTTGCCCGAAGTCCTTTGGGCATATCGGACAACGACAAAATCCAGTACGGGGGCAATGCCGTTCTCCTTGGTATATGGTGCCGAAGCTTTAATCTCGGTCGAAGTCAGGGAACCAAGTGTCAGGTTTCGATACACAACGGAAGAATCAAATCACGAGGCTATGAGCAGAAGCCTCGAATTGTTATACGAAAAATGGGAGGCCGCCCTCGTTCGAATGGCCGCCCAGAAATAGCGAATCGAAAGATATTATAATCGAAGAGACAATCTTCGACACTTCAAAATAGGGGACTTAGTTCTATGGAAAGTCACCCTCAATACTTGAGACCCAAACATAGGAAAATCGGCCCAAATTGGGAAGGGCCATATCAGGTCCTCGGTGTCATCGAAAAGGGATCTTACAAACATGGCACAATTGAGGGCGAACCATTGCCAAACAATTGGAACATATCACTCCTCAAACGATATTATTTTTAAGGTATGACTTTCTCCCTTTTCATTTGTATTTGATACTAAATTATTGCAGGTGTTTGATTGAAGACGTCGGGAAGCTCTTCAACACAAAGACCTTAGGTTTTAAAGCACTTGTTGCACTCTTTCCCTTAGATCGATTTTTATCCCAAATGGGTTTTTCCGGCGAGGTTTTTAACAAGGCAACAATTAGATGTGCTACCTGGGGACAATTCAACAGTATCCGAGGCTTCTTTATAATCTACCTCGAATATTGGGGGGCATCACCTCGGATGTTATGTTTTCAATGAATACACCTCGTGTCACCAGGGTCTCGGTAGGAAAATTTTGTAAAGGGCCAAATGGTCAAACGAACCGTGCCCACGTAGATTGCCTGAGCTCTAATGACAAAACATGTATGCATGAATGATCTATTGAAAGAAGTACTTTTTCTATTATCAGATGTTCCATGCCTTAGTGATATTTCTACTTTATAATTCTGTACTTGTGAGCACGTGATTTTTGCCACGCTTAATTTACTCATATAAATTCATTAGAATTAAAATTTTTCTTTTATTATTTGAATTTTTAGGAATTAATTGCATGATTTTGTGTCTCGTTTGCATTTTTGTGTGCATTTTTAGTTGCTATAATTCATAAAAAAGTACAAAAATTGTACGTTTGCATTTAGAATTCGATTTTATATTTTTAATCAATTAATATTACTAAAATAAGAGAAACAAATAACAAAAATAGTCCTTTTACAATTTAAATTCTACATTTTACATTTTTGGTTTAGTTTTCTTTTAAGTTAGGAATTAGTTAATTTTGGAAATTAATTAGTATAATTTTAGATTTGGGTCTTTTAGTTTTGATCTTACATTTAATAAAATCAGAAAATAAGAAAAAAAAAGTAAAAGAAAAGAAAACAAATAAAAGAACAAAAAGGGAAAAACATAGTCTTAGAAAATATTCAATTTGGGCCAATTTTGAGGCTAGCCCAAATGAATTTTTTCAAAATCGGACCAAACTCCAAGCCCAGTCCACAAAAAATCCGGCCTGCTCCCTCATTAAAATGAAACGACGCCGTTTGGCGTCGTTTGATCTGGGCCATCGATTTTCCCTCATCCAACGACCCCCATTGTTTCCCATTTACTTAAAAGTGTCTTAAAAATCCCAAAAACCCTAGAGACAAGAAGTCTCTCCCTCGTACTCGCCGGCCCCCTTGTAACACCACCGCCCCACCACCTTCTCCACCGTATATCCGCCTTACTCCGCCGTCCGCCGCCGGCCGGAAATCCAAATTACCCCAAAATTTCACCACATACTCTCCTTCTCCTCCTCTTTCCAACCCTCAAATCCCTTTCCCTCAATTCATTGCCGATTGTCTCGAATTTTAAATCTAAAATCCGGCCAAAATCCTAATCCATCCAATAGCTCCCAAATTCACACCATGTCACCTCCTGCACCTCCTCGTTCCATATCTCTCATTGGTTTCGTTCAAAAATCCCTGGAACGCTTCAAATCTATCAAACCCTATCCTTTTCAACTGTTCGAATTTGTTTTGAAGAACCGGGCCTTAATATTTCGCGGGCTGGTAAGGGTTTTCGACTGTAGTAGACCTTAGTCTTGTGTTTTCACTTGAAAACACAAGGTTAAGGTCTAATGCGGTTGAAAATCAAGTATTTCTTCACCATCCTTCCATGCCGCTTTAGGTACTTCCTGTTATCTCTTCTTTATTTTCTGTTTACTCGTATTATTTTTGTTGTTTGCTTCATCTTGATTTTATTTTTCAGTAATTAATCTGAAATTAATTTTGTCCTCATTTTGGTTTTTTTAGGATTTTATTCCCTGTTGATTGAGTATATTATTCCTGCCTGCATTTTTTTTTAGATTTTTAGTTTTGATTTCTGAAATTTCATTGGTTATTAATGTCTTTTGTTGTTAACCTGACTGATAATAGAGATGATTCTGTATTAATTTGTGTTTAATGGTTTAGTTTAATGTTTTGATTTTGTTGGATTGATGGTTTGATAAAGAATGATTTGGGATTAAGTTTGTAGTTTTATTTAGTTTTGGTAATTCAGTCCCATAGTTTTGAACCTGGTTGGATATAACTGAATAAATCACTCTTTAGTCAACTATAGTTGGATTTCAACTAAAGTAAAGGGGTTTGGTTGGGTTAGTAATTTTAGAGGCAATCAAGGGTAGTTTAGGCACACAAAAAGGGCTGGTTTATTAAGACTTGGTAATTGTAGAACTCAAGTAAGGGTAGTATAGGCATTCCAAAGGTAGAAAACAAGGCTAGAACACTCTAGATCCTTCTAGAAGGGGTCTTAAGTGTAAGTTTCTGCATTTTTAATGCAGTAACTTGGGTAACAAGCCATAAAATTAGGGATTAAGTTCCAATTTCTGAAAATAAAAAGGGGGGAAAATGAGTAAAAATTTCCAGAACCTTCTACCCCATTTTATGCCTATAAAAGGCATGCCTAGTGCCTTGGATTACAGGTGGAGAAGCTCTGAATTTCCAAAATTCCTTCCAGCTTATAATTCCCTCCCAAAATCCTCCCCTTACTAGCTGAAATCTCACATTTGAATTTCAAATTCAAAGAAATTCAAATCTGAATTCCAGTAGCAAAAACCTTCATTTTTAAGTCTAAAATTTCCAGAAAAAACAAAAAAAAACTAGCAAAACTCCAAAAAACTCCAAAAATACTGTTCTATTGAAATACTTAGGTTAATTTCAAGTTATAGTAGTTGATTAGCATCTTTTAGCTTGGGTTTTGAATGATGAAGTTGTTCTGAAATTTCCTGGGTTAATCTCAAGTGTGTTTGAACTCAATTAAGGCTGTTTTGGGTCATTTTACCGGATGCTATCCATTTATCTTCACTCCTGAGTCGTAGTGACATAATTTTGGCTTTCGAGTGATTTCCTGGCTGTGTTGCTGTTGATTTATCATTGTTGACTGCTCACTGCCGCTGCTGATCCTATTTTCCTCTTCCTTTTGTCTTAATTCCAGGTACATGTTCTAAACTTCGTGTAGATTACCAGCTGAGGAATTGAAATGAAGTGCAGTTTCATTTGTTGCTAATTGTTGTGATAGTTCTACTGTTGTTTAAATAGCATTCTGTTGTAGCTTTAAAATAATTTTTTTCTCATTTTACATTTCTGAACTGGACTGTACACTATATATATATATATATATATATATTTCCGATTGTATTCGTTGATTAGCTTAGGACTGCTTCTAAACCTTTAAGTTTGTTCATGAGTTAATGTGTATATTTTTAGACTGTTGAAACTATGATCCGTTGTTAGCCTTGATAATTTCATGCGTAATTAATCCTTAGGCATTTGAACTGAACTTGGTAATTCATGTGTGATCTGAAGTTGAAGGTTTAAAATGTGTCTTGTAATTGATAATTAGGTTGCAGGCTTTGTGTTAGCTTACTTTCAGCATTAGATCATTTCAGGTTTATACACACGTTGTTAATATGAGTAAAATCTAGTAGTATAGGAATTTTATAAGAATGATTATGGAGTTTTAGTGCCAATTCTCGTTTCAGTTAAGTAAGCGTCGAAATAGGAGCAAAATTTGCAATTCAATATGTTTAATTACCTGTCTATTCAAATATTGGTGGGACTTGACTGATACAACACCGATTTCTGTTAATTGTTAGTGGTCCAAATGAAACCCTGCCCAGCTCATGTGACTAAATTGCTTTCATGTTTGGGCCAATTTGTTGGCCCAAAAAAATTGTTACAAGTCAAAAACCCCTCTAAAAGATTATATTAGGAATACGGGGAATTAATTCGCAATATAAATTTAGGCTTTCAAGTTAGGTAGCGGGTTCAAACTAAGAGGGTCTTCCCTTTTGTTTGAATTCGGACTTGAACTTGAGGCCCGAATTTATAAATGCAAATTAATTAGGCCCTTTAGAGACAAAAAAATAAAAATAGAAAATCTTAGTTTGCTTTAGGTTGGCCTTTAAATAATAAAAGTGAGACGAGCCTCGCCAAACAAAATATACAAATTGCGAGGCCCTCAGTAATTGCTTAATTAAAAATACTTAGCATTCGGAGCGTGCCGTTTAGCGAATTTCACGGCCCTTCGCAAAGTTAAAAAGACGTTAGTCACTTTAGGCGCGCTTTTAATAATTTTACCTTCCTAAATACGGGTGCGCATTTCATGAGACCCAAATCCAAATCCAAAAACGTTGAATAAGAATGTGTCGAGGATCCGGGTGCATTTCATGTGACGTGATCCGAAAACACGTTTTTAAACGACGTTCACTTTCTTAAAAATAATTAAAAGCGGTAAATAATTATAAAATTGCACTGTAGGTTGGAGCATGTATAAAAATTTGATTTTAGCCATTTATAATAATTTAAGCGACCGTGCTAGAACCACGGGATTCGGGGGTGCCTAACACCTTCCCTCGGGTCAACAGAATTCCTTACACAGAATTTCTGGTTCGCAGACTCCAATTGGGACGTCGACAATTTTCCTCGATTTGGGATTTAAATTAAATCGGTGACTTGGGACACCAAAAACCAATCATATCCCAAGTGGCGACTCTAAAAATAAATAAATAATCCCAATTCGAATAATGTCACTTTAAATGGAAAAACTCCGTTATATATTATCCTTCGGGGTAGGTGTGTAAAAAAGGAGGTGTGACAAGGTGAACTACATATCTCGAGACGACCCGCAGCTAGCAGAGTCTCTCTCAGAGTATTGTATTTTCTTTCTGTCCAAATTTGTATTTCGGACAGTTATTGTACTTCATTTGATTTCCTAGTAATTGCTCATGCACTTGTGACACCAGTTTTTGGGGTGATTATGGGATATTCAGCACTGGAAAATAGTAAACACTTTTAATTATTCTGTGAAGATTATCCTTTTTACTAGTTAAATTAAAGGAAATTTATGGTTTCAAAAACATTAAAATGAGAGTTTAATTAACTGTTTGGTGTTGGTTTGTCTGAGAGAGGTGTCTCGCGCTATCACGGCCTTTAATGGATTTTGGGTCGTGACATGTAAGATTCGATCTCCACAGGGTTGGGTTGCCCTTTTTCCTCGGTATTGGGTGACTTATCGTTAGTGTGGTATATGTTCCAGGATGGATTTTCCTGGGCCGCATGTGCCATATACAGTACCGAGTGGTTGAGCATGATAGAGTGAAAAGTGTGAGGCAGTGAGATTGAGTACTCTGAGAGTGTGAGTACATAATTCATCTCTGAGATACATGGCATTGGCATGCACACATGACATACATGCATAGAGATGTATTTTTCCTCATGTTGTATAGTATCACATAATTCATGACTTTTTACACACATTGATATGTGGGCGTAGGGGGTATTTCACACTTGCTATCTGAGAAGAAAATATAACATCTTATCTATTGTGAAAAGGATTTTGGAAAAAAAATATAGTTTTCAAACTATCTCATATTTTTCGACGATTTCGGTAAAAGATTTGGGTTTTCACTGTTATTCTTGAAAGCGGAATTATTTTTGGAAAATTGTGAAAAAACTGAGCATTTTACTTCTGAATTGCTTCCTTATTTATATGCTCTACATTGTTATAAATTGTTGATTGGATATTGGTGTTGGATCCGACCGTGTTCCAGCTCGTCACTACTTTCAACCTAAGGTTAGGTTTGTTACTTATTGGGTACATGGGGTAGGTTGTACTCATACTACACTTCCTGCACATTGCGTGCAGATTTTAGATGACGATGTTGCTTTGTTCGATGGGAGCTGGATTGGAAGGTGTACCTGCGTCCCCGATTGTAGCTGCCTCTTGTTCATGGTAGCCGTAGATTTTAAAACTCTGTTTATGTACTTTTCAAACAGAAGGTGTATATAGTTCATATCAGCTTTGTAAACTCTATTCTTAGAAGCTCATGATTTGTACTACCAAACTATGGGGAATGTATAAGATTCAGATAGTTCATTTGCTTAATTGTCTTATTAATATTATTGAAATTGGATAGTTATTAGTTGGCTTACCTAGCGGGTTGGGTTAGGTGCCATCACGACTAGTAGATTTTGGGTCGTGACAATCTTGAGAGATTGCAAACCGAAGGGGCTTGTTCTCAGAAGGAATCGCAGATTGATTCTTTCTAGGAATAATTCTTCTAATGATTTGCCTTACTTGTGGACTTGATTTATTTCTTCCTTTATTGAGTGGATATTCCTGTTGTCAAATCCCTTAATTTTTGCTTCGATTTACGTTTTTATGTGGAAGAATTTTCAGCTGATACTTTCGTGCCCTTGACCTCCTTTTGTTTGGGATCCTTCTTATAATATCCTCCTTGATTGATTTTGCCATTCCCTTTGATTGATTTCGCCTTTTGATTTTCTGCTCCTCCTCCCTTTTTCGTCTTAATTCTTTTATGTCTCTTTTCCATTGCTCAGGGACATAAATCGTTATTTTGCATCATTAGAATCAACTTCGATCTAACACATTTTTCATTAATGTGAGGAATTTGATACTACGGTCTGATATGATGCAATTCATAAAAACAATTCACTTTTTACTGAAAAATTCTTTTGTTATAGGGTGTGTTTGGTATGAAAAAAATATTTTCCTGAAAAATGAGTGATTTTATCACTTATTTTTCCATATTTGATTGGTGAGTGAAAAAATATTTTCTGGAAAATATTTTCTAGTGTTTGATTGGACAGTAAAAAATATTTTTTGGCAAAATAATTTTTTATGCTACTTTCTTTACCTCCCCTCCCTCCTCCACCAAATCCCTATGTTTCCTATGCTCCCCCTCCCTCTCGCGCAATAACAACTTTGAAATTTGTGCTACATAACTAAAGAGAATATACTCTTTTTTTATTGAAAAAGAAAGTACTCTTTCTACAACATGAAAAAATGGTACTCATTTTGTTAAAATAAAAGAAAATACTTTTTCTACATCATAAAAAAAGTACTTTTTTATTGAAGTGAAAGAAAATATTTTTTTTATATCATTAAAAAAAACTCATTTTGTTGAAATGCAAAAGAAAGTACTCTATCTACAATATGAAAAAGAAGTATTCTTCATTTATTTCTATTTAGGGTGGGGGTAGGATAGGGTTGGGTTGGTGTGGTGTGTGTGGGGGTGGGGGTAGGAGTAGGGGTGGGTGGGGGTGGTGGAATGGAGAATAGGGTGGGGAAGGTTGAAGAAGAGTTTTGGAAAATATTTTCTCTTTTTGATTGGGAAAATATTTTCCTCCAATTGGAGGAAAATGAGTTAATGGGAGGAAAATATTTTCCAAAAAATTTAAACCAACCAAACATGGAAAATTTGAAAAATATTTTTTGAAAAATGTAAGATCTTTCTCAAGACATTGTCTTATTCTTAGTTCTGTCCAAATAGAGGCGGGTCCAAAAATTGAAGGTAACAGATACCACATTTATTTTAATGTACACCTTGACTATAAAGTTCGTTAGAAATGTATAACCGGTTTGGTTCAGTCTCTTCCGAATTTATTCAAGTCAACTTAATAGGATTTTAATTTGCGAATATGAAAATTACTTCTTTTATATCAAGAAACAAACGGAATCAACATTTTCAATAAGAAATCACATCTTTATTATTAACAACACAAGTATAAATAACATTTTCACCAAGGAATGACATTCTTTTATATATAGTTTAAATATAAATTTTCACATGTAAAGTTAATAGTAATATTTTTTATTTAGAGAATCACATCCTCTCCATTAAAATAAACTTGCACAAGTAAAGTAATATCTTCGATAAAAGAATTACACCATTTCAAAATAAGAAAAACAAAAACAAAAACATCTTTAATAGTTAAATTACACCACATAAGTAAATTTAAAATTATATAAAATACAAGTACAAAATATCAAAACCATAAATTTCATATTTTCTTTATGCAATACATATGAAGATTTTGTTATAATTTACACGTAAAAAGATTTAATTTGAATACAACCATAGAAAAGCACAAAATTGTATGATATATTAAACAAAAGAGCTTACAAATATTGAATTTGATCTCAATCCAAAATTCTCACCGAGACCCAAGTTTTTCAATTTTGAAGAAAGAAAACTCATATATTAGAAATTAAGAGCAATGCTTATATTTATCTCACCGGGTGTTTATATTAAATCGCACTAATTTATCATGGTTAGATGATAAATTAATGTGAAAATGTATATTAACTAATTAACTATAGTTTAGTGTTAACCTTGTGAATACATATGTCATATTTTTATTGGATTGATGCACGTGCAAGTATTTATCTTGGAACATGAGCCTTACAAGCAAGAACAACCCGCAAAATGTCTTTCCAGCCATGGCACCTTTGTCTAGTTTGAGACTACGAGTAGCAGAATTAAATATTTAATACTATTATTTAAAAAAAAATCAGGATATTTATATAAAAAGTTTACCAACTTAGCAGATGCCATGAATGCCCATAGGGAGTTCCATGCCACCCCCACCTTGAAGGATGAACCTGCCACTAGTCCCATATAATTGTTGTTTCAATAAATCAAATTTAATTTATTAAATTAATTTTTTCAAATATGTGTTTATATATATATATATATATATATATATATATATATATATATATATATATATATATATATATATATATATATATATACACACATGTAAATATTCTGTTTCTATTTGGCTTGTGGGATCCTAAATTTTATTTTTACAACAAAAGTCCATTGTAAGTGCACAACTAGTCGGTTCCAGCAGTAGACTTGATTTTATTCAGCAAATGAAGAAAATTCTTGATTCCCTCAAGAAACAAATTCCAGGTCAACAAAATCAAGCATCTTTGTCTGACAAATCACTATCATCATCATCATCAGAAGAAGACCTTGATTTAATATTCTGAAAAATTAATCAGAAATTACATCAGCATGACAGCACAATGACATCACAGCTGACATCATCCATGACATCAGCTAGCACTTACTCCTAATGACATCATGGATGACATTAGAAAATATTATGTAATTTTTAGTTTTTTTGGCTATAAATAGCCCCCAGTATCACTTGTAAGACACACACCTTACACTAAACTTGAGAAAGAATTCTCTCACTCTCTCGAGAATTGGTTAGAGCTCTCTCTCTAGTATATTAATATAAGTTTTTAACTTGTATTATCGATAATAATAAAGTTTTATATTTATTTACTCTTGCCCAAGTTTACATTTATATTACTCTGCATTATGGTCGGTTAAACCGCCTAATTTACTTTATCGCATTTTATTTACATGGTCGGCTCTGCCCCATAAATTTATTTCCTTGCACTTTAACTGTATCTTCTGCAGGTTTAATTATCTTATTGTTATTTGCTTCCTGTCCTTGTATTTATTTAATTTTTCCCTAATCTTTTAGGGGCTTCGCTTCCGGTCCCCTTGGTATTAGCCAATTTCATTTAAAATACCCACAAACATACCCAAAAATATTATGAGTTTATTCTCACAGATACCAGATCCTACTTGTTTAAGCCCCGCAAAGAAAAGCAGATTCAATCATATGTCACACATACTACGGTGTGGATTAACAAAATAATCTCACCAAAAGAATGAGGAACCCATCCAGCCAAATACAAAAGACTTTCTCAGCCTTTTGATCCACAATTTTACAATTACTATGACTACCAGGCAGCGTGGATGAATGCTTTCACATTCCAAAGCCAACTTGGAAAGCATTCCCGGTTCATCCTCTGGAGTAAACAATTAATCTCTGAATTCCCTCAGTGGTTTATATATCAATGGTGGCCTGTATATGGTCATAAAGCTGAAATCCTCCCAGCACCAGTAAAAGAAGAATATGATTATTTCTGTCACAGGTTTTATAGTGAACAACAATTACCCATACTCCTCCAATTTTCCCACAGATTTCATATCCCATGGATATACTCCCAGAAGTTTTCCTTCACAATCCAGAAGGACATAAAGGACTACCGTGGTTAGGATAAATCATTTAGAAAAACTTTTGCTTTCTCTCTTTAGCTCCAATGCCCTCCGGCGCACGTTAGTCTGACGTACGACCACCGTGATTATGGCGCGGGGAAGGGGTCGAGCTCGCGAAAGACCAAGTTTGCAGCCTATAGCTGGTGTTGGAAAACCAGTTGAAGTTCTCATGCAACTAGAAAAAACTCCGGTAGCTGACATGGTGAAATCTCCTGTTTCATTGGATGATGTTAGGATGAAGCAACATGCAAGTGAAGGGATGAAGCAAGGGCCAGCTAAGAGATTGGATTTGAGTATTAGTCCAATTCTAAGCGGCCAAAGTGACAAATCGACTGAGAAACCTGAAGATCTAACGAGTTCAAGCAAGACGACATCAGATCTAGCACCAGTAAGTGAGGAGAAAGGGAAAACAGCAGCGTAGACCTCATTGTTTGCAGGTAATCGCAGCTCTGAAAACGGTTTGAAGCTAACTTACATTCCACCTCAAATTGTTGATGGGAAAACAGTTGTACAACTAGAAAAAGAGGATGTTGAGAAGGAAATAATGAAATGGAGAAGTGCCTTAATTGTTTATGTAATTGAGGACACTCCGGGATACAACTATATGCATAGATTTGTAAAGCAGAGCTGGAATCAAGTCGCAGAACCAGAGGTATTCTACCATGAAGAAGGATACTATCTTATTAAGTTCCAATCTGTAAATGATATGCATGAAATCTTATACTCAGGACCATATACAATGAATATTAAGCCTCTTATTTTGAAACCATGGACTGTCAGTTTTGATTTTACTAAGGAATTTCTCATTGAAATCCCCCTTTGGGTGGTACTGCCAAGCCTCTTTATGAGTTGATGGGGTGTTCAGTCATTGATTAGAATTGCAAGTGCAATTGGAAAACCACTGTATGCAGATGAGTGTACATCCAAGCAGAAGCGGATTTCATATGCTCGTATGCTAATTGAGATCAATGTCACTAGGCCACTCCCAACGTGTGTCACAGTGTGGGAACCTGATGGGAGACAGTTTGAACAAGCAATAGATCATGACTGGAAACCAGAATTTTGTGAAGAATGCTTGAAAATTGGACACTCGTGCAAGAAAGTTGAGATTTAACAACAACAATTTGAGCAACCTAGAAGGAGAAGGAGACCAATTGCTAATGCAATAACAGCCCCACAAGCAGTGCCTCAACCAGTGGACAAAAGTGATGCAGGAGTGGAGAGCAAAGAAGCCTATAGAGGTGAAGGATCTGCCTGTTGTGGTAGTAGGAACAGAACAACCAATAGCAGAGTTACATGATAAACAATGCCCTGAACAGGAACAACACCCTCCAGCAAGATGTGAAGATCAAGCAATAGTGAAGAACAATCACAAGGTGGAGCAGACTCCTCAAAAAAGCCCTGAGCTGAGCTGTATCAGGGAATTTCCAACTTTGGCTACTAGTGTGCAGAGAGGGAATAAAATAATGGGGAACCCAGGTGGTAATGGGACTCAAAAATGCTTGCCTGCAGCAGATAGTGGGCCTCCTATCTTAGCACAATGACTTGGGTAATGTGGAATGTTCGAGGAATAAATAAGAGATATAAACAAAAGGAGTTAAGGGTATACTTACAGAATGAACACATATAACTAGCTGGTTTTCTGGAAACTAGAAGGAAAGAGAGTAGAGCCAATAGGGTGTTCAAAAATATATTACCAGGTTGGGCACTACAGTGAAACTATCAGAGTGTTGTCAATGGAAGAATATGGCTTACTTGGGACCCTAAGGTATACAGTATAAATATTGAAAGGGTAGAATCTCAGTTAATCCATTGCATAGTAAGAAGGAGGTTGGATGGATTTGAAACATGTCTTACATTGATATATGGCTTTAACACAGTAGAACAGAGGAAGACTTTATGGAGAAGCTTGAATGATGTCTCCATACAAATGACAAAGCCTTGGATAATAGGTGGAGACTTTAATGCCATGTTGTACACACAGGACAAAATATATGGTAATCCAGTCACAATGAGTGAAATGACTGACTTTTCAGACTGCATACATAATCTCCTTTTGAATGAGCTTCCATGGAAAGGGGACTACTATACATGTTCAAACAAACAACAAGGAAATGACATGATATTGAGCAGAATTGATAGGGTATTTGGTAATGATATGTGGATGACAAACTGGGGTAATGTGTGTACTTAATATGATGTTCCACTGATATCTGATCACTCTCCTATGCTGTTGAATATTCAATCTGTAAGGATTAATGTCAAATCCCCTTTAGATTCTTTAATGTGTGGGCAGATCACAAGGACTTTGATAGCTTGGTGGAGGATATATGGAAAAAGAGAATGGCAGAGCATAAAATGGAGGATATATGGAAGAAACTCAAAGCCCTTAAGCCTTTGTTTAAAAGGCTAAATGATGAAGAATATAAGGGCATTGCAAAGAGAATTGAGAATGCTAGGTGTGATCTCATCACAGTGCAAGAGAAGATACAAAGCCAATACACTGATAGTCTGCTAGAGCAAGAGAAACAAACACTGAACAATGAAAATAGATGGCGAGTGCCTGATCGAATTGATCAGGTCATGTAGGAACAAGGTTCAAGTCTACCGGTCTGTTAGGATGCCTCAGCTGCATACATCACTGCACTTCTACTTGACACCTATCGTAATGATAAACGGCTCGTCTCGCCGTGACCTTCTCTTGAATTCTCAAAAAAACTTCTGTCGCTCCATCCCCGCAGGGGCAGAGAACCCGTCGCTGTCTCGGCTGTGCTACCGGAGGCTCTGGGGAAGTCGGAATAGGAGAGCACTCATCTTGGGGTGGCTTACTACTTAGATGCTTTCAGCAGTTATCCGCTCCGCACTTGGCTACNNNATATATATATATATATATATATATATATATATATATATATATATATATATATATATATATATATATATATATATATATAAAGTTATTGTGATTTTTTATTTAAATACCTAAACTAGGCCATGTTCCGATTAAACACATGTAATAGGCCCAAAATGTATTAATCAGGCACATTTTGTTGACATAATTGATAGCGTGAGTTGTACTTGCAGAATGCTCATGTTCATTGTCCTCTACTGATGTCCTAGGAGTATTTTTAACGCATAAATGTATGTCCATACATACTTTTATCTCTTAATTACACTATTTTCATTTAATAACCCTACTAATTATGGTTCTTTTTTTTTTGTGGCAAACTATAGCTAGGAATATCAATCCAAAGAGCATTTTACATGGTGCAACGCATAGTATAACCAATGTCAACAAAATGTGTCTAATATATTTTGGGTCTACAACAGTCAATGTTTAGTCCAATAGCTTCTTATTTACTTTAATAGTTTTTTTTTAATTTAGTAGTTTCTTTTCATGTTTAAGTGATCAATAAGCCATTGTTTTTCTAATGCCACGGTTCTTTCCAAAGGTATTTTTTGTGTGAACCGAGTGACTCTTGCCAACGATGGATGGCGTGACAACCTTCTTAAGGGATTGAGTCCGTTTTGGGTGTTTAGGTAAGAATACTAGTAATAATGAATAAGAGGACCTAATTGAGTCAAACTAGAAGAGTCAAGCATGTTTCACTTGGTACCAACACACTTAACTACGTGCTTATGATTAAAAACAAGTTCTTGGAAAGAAATAGCTCTAGTTAGTGACCTTCTGACTCTTGTGTTGAATTAAGCAATCATCGAGTGGTTTAATGAACCATTAGTGAGTTTCAATTTTGAATATGATTGTTGTGGGCCCTCGACTCTATCCTCTTTAACAATCCAGTTGTGTGAGAGGTGAGATGTTTTGTTGCAAGTCCAAGTAACCATGCGAATGGTTTAGAACTTGCCCCGAATGTATTTCTAGGCGAAATTTTAAGTTTTGCTTGCTTGAGAAGTGATTGTAGGCTCTCCTTGACCCGCTTGAAATTTTCTATGTCCCACCAATGTTGCTATCCCTAGTCAATCCATTTGAGCTTAAGACCATTCTCATTTGATAACCACGTTACAAGCCTTTACCCATTTTGTAGTGACCCTCTCTTGGCACCCGAGCTTTCCTTAACACTCTTGAGAAACAATTGGCTAAAACATAAGTTTGGGGAGAGACGGGGAGTTTGGAAGTGGTATCAAGGTAGAAAAAGAGAAAAGAAATAAAGAAAAGGAAAAGAAAAGAAAAAGAAAAAGAAAGAAAGAACAAAAGAAAAAATGCAAAATGAAAGTGAATAAGTTGAAGAGTCGAAAGGGTTCAAAGAAAAGCAACGATGCAAAGCATGGAGAAAACAAAGAAGGAGAAAATGAATATCATGCCCAAGAAAGAGTGATGTTAAGTCTCTCTATTTCCCCTAAGAAAAAATAAAATGCCTCAAAGAACCGGCAAAACATGAGCCAAAAAGAGAAAATGGAGTGCTTAAGGAAAGATGAACCCGTTCTATTCCAACATATGCTACCTTAGTCCAAAAGCCTTCATTGCAGTCCGAAAAAGCCCTACATGATTTCAAGCCAAGTGAACATACATTAGTGGTGATTTAAATGAAGGGCAAGCATATGGTACTTAGAGCCGTACTTGTGACATTCTTTTGAGAGAGATGAGCGAATTTTTCACAAATCTTTGAATTGAGTGCTACACTCTTAAGTGAGATATGCTAACGGATAGTTGAGGAGGAGGAGTTTTGGATCCACAATGACCTACATGAAAGAGCGAGCTTCCTTGATGAATAAAGTCAACCCTTGATGCTCAAGTGCCAAATTAGAACTAATTGTGCTTAAAAACTCAAATCATTGTCTTGTTGATAATTCATAAGTGTTATAGGTAATTGTTGGTCCCAATTGATGTGTAATTGATGCACCTTAGATTAGCTGGAATAGCTCTTAACTTGTGGAGGTGGGAATTACCTTATTTGCTTGAGGACAAGCAAAAACTTAAGTTTGGTGGAGTTGATAAGTGGGGATTTTAACTACTTATTAGTGCCTTTTAACTTTTGTTTTAGTTCAAAAATATTTAATTGTATTCACGAAAACTGATGAAATATGCTTAATTGCAGGAGTATTGGAAAATGAGCCACTAAGATGAAATCCAACTCAAGAAGGAGTGCTCTGAACTCAAGGACAAATCAAGCACATAAGCTCAAGTGCGACCGCAGATTTTCATCTGCAGCTGCAGATTGTTAAGGTATTCGTGTTAGAGGACTAGTGCAATGTGCGGACCGCACAATTATTGTGCGGTCGCAGAAGCTAACCAAGAGCAGAATTTCATAGAGTTATCATTTCAAGATTAAAGGAAGTGCGGACCGCACAATTATTGTGCGGCCGCAGAAGTCATCTATGCGGTCGCACTCAGAAATGTGTGGTCCGCAGAAGAGCACTACGTGGCCGCATCAAGAATTGTGCGGACCGCAGAATATGAGAGATGCGGCCACAAATTCAACTCCTATCAAGACTGAAGCAAAGTGCGGACCGCACAGGAAATTATGCGGCCACAGAACCTCCGAAAGGGCATTTTTGTCCGAAATTTTCAGCTTTATATATATAGACTATTTTCACAAAATTAGGTCAAGTTTTTGAATATTCAAAGTGTTGTAGCCGTTTTTCCTTGTTTCTTTAGGAAACTTTAGCTTATTTTGGCGATTTAACATTGGCTTTGCATATTTTAATCTTGCAATATGAGTTTTATTATCTTTTCTTCCTTGCTTTCTTCTATACCCATTATGAGTAGCTAGATTCTCACTAGGGTTGTGACCCAACCCTAGAGTGTAAACCTAATGGGTGTTTGATTTATGGCTTGTTTATGGTTGGGTGTTTATTATTTAGCCATGTTCTTGCTTTTAATTGTAGAATTAATGGTTGAAAATATTAGTTCATGCCTATTTGAATCGGTCTCTACTTGAGAAAGAAAGACTTAGTCTAGAAAAACTTGGCTAACAAGAATTTGGGACAAAATAAGAGATTGATAGTCCAAATTAAACGGTTGAACCTAGAGATAGAAAAATCCGACTCGAGCATTTTAGCAACTATTTTGTTCAATACCCATTTGGACTTGAGAAAGCCAAATTGGGCAAAATTACTCTCTTACCGAGAGGTATTGAGTGGGTACTTGAGTGTTGATATCTATAATACACCCCGACCAACGAAACAAGCTTTAAAATTTACAACCCGTTAGGCAAACACCTAGGTGAAGGTCATAGCCCTAGGCCTTTTATTTGAAATCAACAACAAAAATAATTTCTTAGTTTCAATTATCTCTCTTGCAATCTTAGTTTAAACTAGACCTAGAATTAACCAATTTTGTGAAAGTGTAATTTAAGATAGTTCAAGCTCATCCACCACAATATATACCTCTAAATCCCATTCATATAGCTCCATGTGGAATTCGACCCCGACTCTCTGTTGGGTATTACTATTGCATCGATCGTTTCGTAACCTCAAATAGAGGTGTGACTTGGACGAGATCAGTCCACAATATTTGATTTTTTGAAATATCAAGAAAGACTTAACTTTTTTTTCCAAAGTTGCCTTTGGAGTAGGGCTGTGCATGGATCAAATCGGATCGGATTTACCATATTTCGGTTTGAAAATTCGGATTTCGGATTCTACAAAATGCAATCTGAATCCGATGCGAATTAATGTCGGATCGGATAAATATTTCGAATTTTTGGATCAGATTATACGTATTATTAAGGCTATTGCTAATCTAATCGGCTAATGTATCTGCCTCATCTGCTTCTTCTGTGTTCTTTGCTAATACAAACATCTCTTTGCTTTTCATCCCTTTTATCAGCATTGCATCTCTAACGAAATATTTATCTGGAGGTTCGAGTTGTGATGCTTCTAAGTTGCAAAACTCATACTTATATTTTCTCTATACAAGAGGTAATACAACAAGAAAAATTCATGTTTCTGCAATTATGAGGGTACTATGGTGCCAATGTAGCTAAATCAAGAAATTGTAAAGGTAATAACTTGGAGGAAGATGTAAAGGAAGTACTGGCTATCCGAAATTAAAGTTTAATATTTATACATGCTCTAATAATTTCGGATTTCGGATTGGATCGGGTTAAAATTATACCAATCCGAATCCGATCCGAATATCCAAAATTTTAATAAACATAATCCGAAATCCGATCCAAATATCCGAAATTCGAAATTCGAAATTGAGCAGATCGGTTCGGATTTCGGATATCTGATCCAAATGCACAACCCTACTTTGGAGTAAAGAGCCTAGAAGTAGTTTGTTATATTTTTAACGAGCAAATTAAGGTTAACACGGTCAATTTCATTGTTAATTAATGCTAAAAGGTAAATTTCTTAATATGTATTAAAAGAGCTAAAAATCACTTAAAGTGGAGCGGAGGGGAGGGAGTAAGATTTAAGGGTTTGTTAAGTTTTAAATTAATTATAAGAGCTAGCGTGTTCGCATTCCAAAGGAAAAAGGTCCCACAGCGCTGAAACTGAGGACCCCTTAATCGCACATATGGACAGAAAAACCTTCCCCAATTTTAGCATAAATAAGTGTAATTTGAAAGCTAAATACAGTTGACCTAATGACTAAAGGTAAGACTTGCCACTAGGCGTGTTTTTTGGTTTGAGAAATCCCAAGTCAAACTGGGGTTCGGAATGGTAGGACACACAGTTACACACCACTAATATAATGAATCTCATTAAAAATCTTTGAAGATAATTAAATTATAATCTGTACCACACAAAGCTTTCGAGATCCTCATACCAATAAGCAACTTTCTTATTATCTTATTATTATGCGAATAATCACCCCATTATTTAATTGTGTTTCCACTGATCGATCAACAACCAACTCTATTTGTCACCGCTTTCATTTATATATATTCAATTGAGCTTGTTCATATTTAGTTAGGCATCTGCTATTTGAATACTTGCTAATTCAATAAACTCTGATGTATTCACAGCTTCATTTTACTCAAATAAGCAAAGGAACAAGTAGATAGAAAAACATTCATTATTAATAATCGAAGGGAAATATTTGATTTTGTTGTTCATCACAACAACAATAACAAACTATTCCACAAGTGAGGTCAGTGGAGGGTAGTATGTACGCAAATCTTAATTCTGCCCTGTGAGTGTAGAAAGACTATTTCCGATATACTCTCGACTCAAGAATTGTTGTTCATCACAAATTTTAGTTTAATTACATGATCTTTTCACAAGAAATAAAATTATTAAAAACTCCACACTTGAAAAATAATAAAGCAGAAAGAGAAACCAAACTAACTAATATGTACACCGACAAAAATGGCCTAGCTACATTTCTGGTTTGGCAATAGCTAGAGTGATATTAATTCTACAATTCCCTTTATCCACACTGCGAGTAGTGGAGTACAATTTTCAGTTTGTTCTTTAAAGGACTGAAACCAAACTAACTAATGCGCACTTTCTATTCGCAGTGATAGCAATTTATGTCAAACTGTATTGAGATTAATTTATGACAAACTAAATTGAGATTTTTGGTGATTTATGATTTCAGAACTTAATTAGCTAGGTCGAAACTCATCAATAGAAAAGAAAGAAAAAAAGAAAAAAGACCCACATTTAGTAAAGCCAAAGCCAAAACAAACCTTTGGGTTGTGAGATATTTTCGTTTTCTTTTCTTTTTTATGGGCAGTGGCGCTATAGTAGCTTTTTAATGCATGCTACTTTAAAGATGTTTCTAGGTAACCCACGATTAATGTAAATTAATTACTGATTTGGAATGCATTATACTGACATAATACTCTATAAAAATAGTGGAAAGTCAACAGTGAACTTTTAACTGGATCTTTTTGCCAATCTGTATCTTTGACTCTAGAAGAAGCATTTCTTTAAAGGAACAATCAAATCTAACAACTGAAATTACAGTAATGGCCCTAAGTATCGGCTTTCTTGTTTCTAGTGAACAGCTTAAGTCTTTACGCGTCAGTTCTCCTTATTTGCTGGTTCTATATGCATTTGACCTCCAAACTATTACTTTTCACACACATAAAAATAAATACTATGCATATATAGAGTCCGGAAACTAAGTAGCAAGTTTTTGGAGTATAAAAGAATAGGTGTCTAAAAAAGTTGGGCACAATTTTATATATAGCATATATACTACACATGCTATATGTAACGGCCAATTAATCCGTCAACTTATAGCGCATGTATTACACTTCATTTTTACTGAATTACTACCATGACAATTCACTAGTATAACGCATGTAATACATGTGCTATACACTTATCAATTAGTATAGCGCATTATTACATGCATTATATGCTCAATTTTCCTGAATTTTGAATGATAACTTTAATAATTATATGACAAAGCACATATTGTATGCACATTTTTCAAGTGCCAAAGGCACTTTAGTTGCTTACTTAGGCCCGAATGTTTATTCTTGAAGAAATCATTCTTGAGTGAATTTGAAACAATTTGCCTTTGTTCTTCAGCACCCTTTATTTTTCCTTCATCTTTATCAATATATACAAAGTTCTCTTTGAATCTTTCTACAATGACTGATGAGCGAAGAGTTAGGGTTGTGTTATACTAGGGCGACGAGTCTGTGGTCGAGAATAACTCGGTGTACTGTAGTTATTCTCCATAATGTATTGTTAAGCTACCACTCACATTGGAGTACCACATATTGGTAGCTCCGATTTGTATAAGAATGAGAGTGAGTAGACGTTCGGTGAACCTTAAGGTAACCAGAAGATATTCGTATTCGCTTACTCCACAAGGTGTGGCTTGTTATGCCGAGTTTAACAACGATGATAATGGAACTCTGTAAAATATTTTAAGGACTCCGGATGAACACAAGGATGTTCTTGTGATAAACATGCTGGAAATGTATGTAAAGTCCGAAGACGTCAACATCACTGATGTTTCGCAAACTACGACTAATACTCAACCATCTGGAGGTGTTTTCAGAGTTGTTTCTAGTTATGAACTAACCAACAGTGGGAAAGTACCTACTTCTGGACGGGTGGATCATGCTGGTCCATCCTCGAGTTATCAACAATTCAATAATGTTCATGGGCTATCTACAAATTATGAATGGTATGTTTAAGAGATAAAGTTAATATATGTTGTTGAGATGTACAAAATATCAATTATTAGATTGGTTGTGTAGGGAAAATGAGCAACATAACATTCTTGTCCTAACTCAGTTGGGCGATGACGTTCTGAATCAGGATATGGCAGATGCACATAGTGCGGAAGATGACAGTGACTATGACAACAATGCTGACGAATTAGGCAATGAAGCACCCTTCTCAGATGAGAGTGACAATGGGGAAACATCCTTCATAGATGAGAGTGACAATGAGCAACCAGATTCGATAATGGAGCATGATGCCACCACTCAACATGTATGCAAACTCCACCTACCGTGAGACCATCGGTGTACGAGTGACGTGTGTTATTTTATTCATGGGAGATTCCCTACCTTGATCACTTTCCAGGTATGCCGGATATGGATTCCCTCACAAGGGATATTGATAAAATTCGTAAAGCAATATGGGATGAAAGTAGACCAATGGAGCTCTGCAAAAATAAGCTTTTCAATGACAAGGCTAGCCTAGTAGGGGGTGCGAATATTCAACATAAAAAACTATCGTGAGATTAAGGTTGCTAAGTCATCTAAAAAACATTTAAGGTGATTTGTCGTAGATGGGACCAAGGTTGTAAATGTTTTATGAAAAAAAATATTGAAAACTAATATGTGGGTGGTGGGAAAATACATTGAAAAGCATACTTATAATAAGGACGCATTCAATGAGAATCATTTTAACTTGAACGTTGATTCGATTTACTTGTCTTGACTTCACAAATTGAATCATCCATAAAGTACAAGGCGAAGGAGTGTGATATTTTATACTTCAATACCACACAAGAGGGAGAGGGGAGGGGGGGATTTGTGTGGTACCCAATTTTCGCTTAACTTGATTATAGAAGGACATGGTTCTTCTATGTGTTCCAACTACTACTGTTGCGGAATAATAAATACAGAAATTAAAGAACACAGAGATTTTACGTGGGAAATACCTGGCTCAAAAGGTGAAAAAAATCACGACCTTCCTTCCAGTAGAATTTTCCCAAACTCTCCACTAAAATAACTGAGCCAAAAACTGCATTTACAAAAACTCTTTTGTAAACCTAGGATTAACTCTAATTCCGTTGTGGCACACAGCCTCAACTGTTGTGACAACTTCAAGTTAACTCTAACTTGAAAACTCTAAGTACCTAATACAATTGCTTCTAGATAAGCTGAAATGTACAATGTGAAATCACCTGCTACAACTGAACTAGAATAAAAGATAGACACTTGGAACTGGTTCTTCTATCTGGTTCAAGTAGCTTCAGGTTTGTACGTTTGAATCACACACGAATTGCTTGCAAAATTGCCTTGCTATTTTGCTCTCAATTCACGTTTAACTTCTGCTTATGTGCATTACCTGTAAAAGAGAACAACACTGATATTTATGGAGTTGGTAAAAAGAGATTGACTAGAATACAGATGCTACTCTTCCTTGGTGGGTGAGTTCTAGTTGGTCTCATCCTCTAACTCTATTCGTTTCTTAACCCGTGTTTCTCTTCGTGTAAGGAGTCTTTCTCCTTATCCAATATGTAACCTTTTCGATCATGATCAGGAGATATTACTTCTGATAAGTTAGGTTTATCTCCTTCACATGCATCTCACATGTTTGAGTTGATTATAACTGTGCTTCACAAGATGGACTTGGTCCATGTCTGAGTTCCTTTGTCAGTCTTCAACACTGCACCTTTACTTGGGCCAACATATTCCCCTTTTTTGATGATGAAAAACTCTGTGCTTTTCACTCACTTAGGCCCTGTCAGAACTCAGCATATTCATCAATACAAAGTTAGAAAAATTTACTTATCATCAAGGACCAGGTTCATTAGGTTATAAACATCACTTATTCAAAATATATAAAGCACAATATCTCTTTCCCCTTTTGGCATCATCGAAAAGTTTCATAAAGAAAGTGTGATTCCCAGAATTTTAACAATTACTCATGACCACTGGGGCAACTGCAAGTGAAATCATGGGTTAATCATCAGTAATCAAGCAAACGCATTCAAACTATCAAGGAAATATTGACAATCAATCAAGAGCAAAAACAGTATATTTCATATAGGAGATATGTTGCTACCACAATCCACAAAAAGAAAGCAAAAATATTCAAAACATGAGCAAAAGAAAGAGAAATTCCTAATCTGGGTCACTGGTGGTACTAGACAGATTCAGGAGATGAAGGCTAGAAGTTCTAAGGCTTGGAAGAGCTAGAGGGTTGGTTTTAGGCTTGGAGAAGGTTCAACATATTTTGAAGAATGCCCTCATTCTTCTCCTTTTCCTTGGTAAGCTCAGTTCTGAGAGCATCCCTCTCAGATTCAACCTCTGCTAAGCGAGCCTTCAGCCTAGCTATCTCAGCATCCTTTGCCCCACTCTCCTGCACTAGAGCTCTGACTTTGCTATTTATAGGTGTCTTCTTGGATGAACCAGGTTCATTAGGAATGACAGTGACCTCATAGTCACAAGCAATCAAAGTGTTAATTCCAAAGTGATCCTCACTTGTGGCCATTTCCCACTTCTTTAGTGGCACCTTACAACGATCGAGCACAGAAGTCAGAATAAACCCATAAGGAGTAGCATGGGCCTTGGAGCCATTGATAACCCTGTCCAGTAGCTTGATGATGAAAGCAGGCCAGTTGATTTGCCTTCCACTTTCGAGACACTCCATCAGAACTAAGTCCATATAGTTAGCAATGTGCCTTCTCTCTTGCCTGGGCAGTAGGCACTTGTTGACAAATTCAAATAGGACTTTGTGTTGCGGCTTCATTTCACTCTTGTGCACAAACTTGGCCTCATTCACTTCTTCAACATCACAGAATCTCCTAGTAATTTCAAGGGCAGGAGGAAGGGAATCCAGACTTGGCCTTCTTTGCCTAGTATAGTCATCATATCCCTCAGCAAGAATGTCAAGAATCTCACCCAGCTTCTCTGCATCGAAGGTCACTTGAACCCCTTTCACTTGGCTGGTAACTCTGCCATTCTTGACCTCTGCATTGGCCATGAATTCAATGATTTCATTCCTGGCTAGCCTTCCATCCATCTGAAGGACCATGTCCTTCCAGCCCTGAACAACTAGTGCATCAACCAATCGAACCATTCCTGGTTCCACCAAGTCTTTTAGCAATCTACCCTTCAAAATTTTTCTTTTGCCAAACTTGGCCAGCTTGTCTTTGATAACACTAAGGTTGGGAGATCCAAGAACTTGAAGAAAATAAGTTGATGAAATGCGGAAGTAGTAAAGAAATGCAAGCGGAGCAAGAAAAATAAACTAGATATGTCGAAATTCGAGGAAAGGTCCAAAAACCCCGAGATTATGTTAATCTAGATTTTGACAAGATCCTAATGACAACAAGTTGGTTATGAAACCAATTGCCTTCACTAGAGATAAGCTAATCAAGAACTAGATTCGGATCTTGACTTCTAGTTTGAATAACTTACGACAACAACTAGTAAAAGAAACTAGTCGCCTTCGAAGAATATCAAAAGAAACCAAAGATATCACAAGAAAGAAAATTATCTTACTACCTTAAGCTATGAACTAGTTAGGGTTGCAAGATAAATCTTCAAAGTAAAGTTCACAAAGGTTCAAAAGAACTCACAATAATAATATTAATCTTCAATGATCTTCTACAATGGAAGACAAGCACCCCTTTATATAGTAGTAAAGAAGGAGCTAGTCAAGACTTGAATAAATGAGAATTATATTCCCTAGAAGCATAGAAGACTACCCACACTAAGACCAATGTAGTCAACATACACATAGACCAATGCAAGTCAACATAGATTAAAACAACTATTAAATATATATTCTAGAAACTATTTTTGGGCTTATTTGGGCTACTGAAAATTCCTCTCTTTTGGGGCATATTTGGGCCTCATTCCATCTCCTCCTGGACTTTAATTTGGGCCTCAAAATAGTTGTAAGACTTGACCCAAAGATCCTCCTTGTGCTGGAGCTCTTCTTCTATTATAAAACACTTTTTAATTGCCAATTGAAGCCCATTAAGCTTGTCTTGAAATTTCTTTGTTTGAGACCTTGTCATGGGCCTTCTTGGAGCTTCCAGAGCTTCATCCTTCTCCTTTAATGATGTTGAGCTGCCATGAATGCTATCATTCCCCTCTTCTTAAAGAGAATTCGCCCTCGAATTCGAGCCTGCATCAAACAAGGAAAGATCAGAAACATTGAAGGTAGCACTAACTTGATATTCACTAGGAAGGTCAAGTTTGTAAGCATTGTCTCCAATCCTTTCAAGGACTTCAAATGGCCCATCTCCTCTTGGATCTAATTTGGATCTTCGTTTGGTAGGAAATCTTTCCTTCCTAAAATGCACCCAAACTAAATCTCCCGGCTTAAAAATGACAGATTTTCGCCCCTTATTTCTTCTTAAGACAGTTTGTTCATTCTTCCGTTCAATTGCAAGCCTTGTATGTTCATGAATCTTCTTCATCATTTCACCCTTATTCCTACCATCAAGATTAACAATATCATTAGTAGGCAAAGGTAACAAATCAAGGGGAGTGAGGGGATTGAATCCATAAACAATTTCAAAAAGAGACTTACCGGTAGAAGAGTGGATAGTTCTATTATAGGCAAACTCTACCATGGGCAAATGTTCTTCCCAAGAAGTTAATTTTCCTTTTAAAACAGCTCTCAACATATTCCCTAAGGTCCTATTAACTACTTCAGTTTGCCCATCAGTTTGTGGGTGACAAGATGTAGAAAATAGCAATTTAGTTCCCAACTTCGCCCAAAGAACTCTCCAAAAGTGACTTAAAAATTTAGCATCCCTATCACTAACGATAGTTTTAGGTATGCCATGTAATTTAACCACTTCCTTCACAAATAAATCAACTACATGTAATGCATCATTAGTCTTCAAGCATGGAATAAAACGAGCCATTTTTGAAAACCTATCTACCACTACAAATATACTATCCTTACCATACTTAGTTCTAGGAAGTCCTAACACAAAATCCATAGAGATATCAATCCAAGGAGAAGTAGGGACAGGTAAAGGAGTATAAAGACCATGTGGTAACACTTTTGATTTGGCTTGTTTACATTCAAGACATTGAGAGCACACTTTTTCAACATCCTGTCGCATGCCAGGCCCAAAAAAATATTCAGCAAGTATATCCAAAGTTTTGGGCACTCTAAAGTGTCCCATGATTCCACCACAATGTGCTTCCCTAACAAACAATTCACGCAAAGAGCAATTAGGAATACACAATTTATTTTTCTTAAAAAGGAATCCATCTTGAAGATTGAACCTCTCATAAGGACCTAACTTACATTCTGCAAAAGCCTTGCCAAAATCAAAATCATTAGAATAAAGCTCCTTGATTTGATCAAAACCCATCAATTTAGAAGTAAGAGAAGAAACCAAGACATACCTTCTTGAAAGTGCATCAGCAACCACATTCTCTTTTCCTCGCTTGTAAGCAATCACGTATGGGAAAGTTTCAATGAATTCAACCCATTTTGCATGGCGACGATTAAGCTTACCTTGGCTTTTCAAATATCTCAAGGATTCATGATCAGTCTTAACCACAAACTCTCTTGGCCATAAATAATGTTGCCATGTAGCTAAAGCCCTTACCAAAGCATATAGCTCTTTGTCATAAGTTGAGTAGTTCAGTGTAGCTCCACTCAGCTTTTCACTAAAGTAAGCAATGGGCTTCGAGTCTTGCATCAAAACAGCACCTATTCCTTTTCTAGAGGCATCACATTCAATCTCAAGAGATTTAGAAAAATTGGGTAATTGCAAAAGAGGAGCAGAACACAATTTTTCTTTCAACAAGTTAAAAGCATCATCTTGTTCTTTTCCCCATGAAAAACCCTTATCTTTCTTAACAACTTCAGTTAAAGGAGCAGCAATGGTGCTAAAGTCTCTAATGAATCTCCTATAAAAACTAGCAAGCCCGTGAAAACTCCTAACTTCAGTTACACTGTTAGGTTTAGGCCACTCTTTGATTGCCTTGATTCTCTTCATCAACTTCAACTCCCTTAGAACTAACCACAAAACCCAAGAATACCACACGATCCACACAAAAAGTACACTTTTTATGATTAGCAAACAAGTGTTGCTTTCTGAGAACTTCAAAAACTTATTTTAAGTGTTCCACATGCTCATCTAGATTTTTAGAATAAATCAAGATATCATCAAAATAAAATACCACAAATTTCCCATGAAAATCCTTAAAAATATGATTCATCAATCTCATGAAAGTGCTGGGTGCATTAGTCAAGCCAAAAGGCATAACCAACCACTCATAAAGCCCATATTTGGTCTTAAAAGCAGTTTTCCATTCATCTCCAGGATTCATTCGAATATGATGGTAACCACTTTTTAGATCAATTTTAGAAAAGATTTTGGATCCATGCAATTGATCCAACATGTCATCAAGACGAGGAATAGAATGGCGATACTTTACCGTTATCTTGTTGATTGCTCTACAATCCACGCACATCCTCCAAGTTCCATCCTTTTTGGGTACCAATAGGACGGGAACGGAGCAAGGGCTCTTGCTCTCTCTCACAAAACCTTTCTCAAGAAACTCCTCAACTTGCCTTTGAATCTCTTTTGTCTCTTCTGGATTACTCCTATAAGCAGGCCTATTTGGAATTTGTGCTCCAGGCACAAAGTCAATTTGGTGCTCAATGCCACGCAAAGGTGGTAGACCTTTAGGGATATCCTCAGGGAAGATATCATCAAAATCCTGCAAAAGAGAAGAAACACTACTTGGCAAAGAAGAAGTTAGTGACTCAGAATTAATCAAAACTTCTTTGTAAGTAAGTAGTATAATAGGCAGCCCCTCTTTTCTTGCGTTCAAATACTCTTTGGCTTTTATGTACAAACTCTCCTTTTTCTTTTTCTCTGCCTCTTTCCGCTCAACAAAACTTTCTTTTTTATCACTCAAACCCTCTTTTACCACTTTGCCCAAGTTGCCGCCCTCTCTCTCTCTCTCTTGGCCATCTCTTTTTTTTTCTACCTCTTGGCCTTCTTTCTTTTCTTTTCCCTCAAGCTCACCTTTTTTTCCTCCCCTTTGTTTTCCCATTATTTCTGTCAATCTCTTTTGATCCTCAAACACTTGAGAAGGACTTAAAGGTGCAAGAGTATACTTCTTGCCATTAAGCTCAAGAGAATATCTATTCTTTCTTCCATCATGAAAAACATTCCTATCATATTGCCACGGACGACCTAACAAGATGTGACAAGCTTGCATAGGAACCACATCACAAAGAGCATCACCCACATACCTACCAACATTGAAGGAAATCATGCATTGTTTGTTGACTTTCAGTTCACCACTATCATTCAACCATTGGAGTCTATTGGGCTTAGGGTGTTTCATGCATGCAAGTTCTAACATGTTCACCAAGTATGAACTCACCACATTAGCACAACTACCACTATCAATAATCATAGAACAAGTTTTCCCCTTTATTCCACACCTAGTATGAAATATATTCTCTCTTTGTTGTTCACTATTGATTCCTAAATTAATAGTCATAATCCTCCTAACTACCCAACCAAACCATCATTGAAAGGTAACTCTACATCATCTTCACTCACAACTTCCTCTTCTTCCTCTTCCTCATTTTTTTCTCCCTCATATTCTCCATCTATAGTCCTCCTAGCTACCCCAACCAAACCATCATTAGGAAGTTCTACATCATCTTCACTTACTCCTCTCTCTTCTTCCTCACTTTTTTTCACTCTCATATCCTCCATCTTCTCTCAAAAGATGTTTCTTCTATTTAGACATTCATGCATCATATGGCCTCTTCCATGACATTTTGTGACAT
>NW_017674055.1:15032-42754 GCF_001879085.1 Nicotiana attenuata | reverse complement strand
ATAGATAAGCTAATCAAGAACTAGATTCGGATCTTGACTTCTAGTTTGAATAACTTACGACAACAACTAGTAAAAGAAACTAGTCGCCTTCGAAGAATATCAAAAGAAACCAAAGATATCACAAGAAAGAAAATTATCTTACTACCTTAAGCTATGAACTAGTTAGGGTTGCAAGATAAATCTTCAAAGTAAAGTTCACAAAGGTTCAAAAGAACTCACAATAATAATATTAATCTTCAATAATGTTTTACAATGGAAGACAAGCACCCCTTTATATAGTAGTAAAGAAGGAGCTAGTCAAGACTTCAATAAATGAGAATTATATTCCCTAGAAGCATAGAAGACTACCCACACTAAGACCAATGTAGTCAACATACACATAGGCCAATGCAAGTCAACATAGATTAAAACAACTATTAAATATATATTCTAGAAACTATTTTTGGGCTTATTTGGGCTGCTGAAAATTCCTCTCTTTTGGGGCATATTTGGGCCTCATTCCATCTCCTCTTGGACTTTAATTTTGGCCTCAAAATAGTTGTAAGACTTGGCCCAAAGATCCTCCTTGTGCTGGAGCTCTTCTTCTATTATAAAACACTTTTTAATTGCCAATTGAAGCCCATTAAGCTTGTCTTGAAATTTCTTTGTTTGAGACCTTGTCATGGGCCTTCTTGGAGCTTCCAGAGCTTCATCCTTCTCCTTTAATGATGTTGAGCTGCCATGAATGCTATCAGTCTTGTTCACCATCAGACTCACTCTCGTCTTCACTATCCATTCTTCATCCTCAGCAATTCTAACTGGTTTATTTTTCACTGCAGACCTTGTCCTCTTGACCAATGAAGGTTCAACAGCCTTAGACCCTGATGAAGACTTCTTGGAAGAAGTCCTGGTCTTTTTAGGCTTGGGGGTCTGAACCTCCACAGTTGTATGTTCCTCATGATGGACCTGTTCCATCTCCTCAATATCAACAGCCTCAGAAGGCTCTGCTACCTTAGCTTTTCCTTTATCCATCCTCTTCTTCTTGCTTTCAGCCAAAGCCTTTTGTAATTCACTCTCACTCTGTTTCACCATACTTCTTGTGGATCTCCCCTTTGGCAAGGGAATTTCAGCAGTTGTTGGAGAAAAAGCCTTTCTTTTCTTGGAAGGTTTGGCAGTGTTGGGGGCTTTTGGGGTTCTCCTTTTCTTTGGATCATAGCTAGCACCCACTTTCTTCAGAAGGTCTGCTAGGGTCTCCTCAATAGATGAACCAGGTTCATCTGCCTGTAAACTAAGATTAACCAACCATTCATCAGCCTACCCTGAGCCACTTCCCCCTGTCTTCTTGCTACTTTCTTCCTCAGTTGCACGATCAACCTCACAGATAGCTGGTACCATCAATTCAGAAGTGGGTAAAGAACCAGCCACTTCTTTCCCATTTCCCCTCACCTTACTAGGCACACCCTCACTCTCCTTTTCTTTTTCACCTTTATTTTTACCACCTCTCCTTCTTGACTCAGGCAATTCCACATTCCTAACAGAACCAACCAGAACAAACATATTGTCTACATTCTCAACCAAAACAGAACGTACCTCAGAAGGGAAGTTTTGAGCCTTCTCAGAGTTAGAGGACCCAGTTCCTTCCCCCTCACTCGCAGATTTGAACGAATCATCTGAGTTCTCTGAATCTTGGGCTTGGCTTGCCTTTAATTTTTCATTCAATTTCTTTGAAAGAGCACCGGTTGCCACCGTTTTACGAGCAAGCATTTTTACTCGCCTTCGCTTGGGTTGAGGGGTTGTGTTGGGTGGAGAGGGGTGGATGAATCAGAGGGGGTAGGTTGTGGAGGAGTGCCTGGGTTATCTTGGGGGTTAGATATTGTGACTGATTTCGTGAGAGAATTTGTGAGTTTGGCTTTTGGAAGAGAGAGCAATTTGAGAGTGAAAGAAGAAATTCGATGGTTTAGAGAATTATGAGAGTGGAAGTGTTTAAATAGAGAGGCCTAATAAATGACTAACGGCAGCTTTTGGAGTCAACTTGAAGTCCAATCAACCTAAAATTTCAGGTTGAAAAAGCGGTTAGGCTTCCCTAGATTCTAGGCGTTTTATGTGGTGAGGCTTCTATTAGAGACGGAACTGGTTCAAAAAAAAATTAACGGATCGGATTTTCTGATATTTTTGAACATAGGTAGGACTCTGCTCATGATTTTAAATATTTGTATTTCTAATTGTGCAGAGTATAGAAAACATACCTCGTTATTCAGATGAACCAATACTGATGAACCAGGTTCTTCATTTAGAATCCTCTTGATCATGCCTCTATTTTCCAAAATAGAGAAATTTGTTAGAGATCGGTGAGTCATATCAACACATGTCACAGGAGTATACTATTTACAGTATGAAACTGAGTAAAAATTAATCTAAATATTTACACAAGTTCCAGATTTCCTAGCCAATTTTTTTTCCATTTTTTTTTCATTGTGTATTCTGAGCTGGTCCCATTAGGTAATCTTAATCATCCCTAATTCTAACCTGTTCTTTTCAAAGCTTTCTCTACTCAGTGCTTTAGTAAAGATGTCAGCAATCTGCTTATCAGTAGCACAAAATTCTATAGTAATCAATCCTTTCTCTTAGTTGTTCCTTAAGAAGTGATCTCTAACATCTATGTGCTTAGTCCTCTTATGATGAACTGGGTTCTTAGTTATGCTAATAGCACTAGTGTTATCACAAAAAATAGGGATGCAACCAACTTTAATGCCAAAATCCATCAGCTGCTATTTGATCCACAGCAGTTGAGCACAACAAGAGGCAGCAACAACATACTCAGCCTCAATAGTGGATATGGCCACTGAATTCTGCTTTTTAGTGGCCCATGATACCAGACATGAACCAAGAAAATGAGCCATACCTGAGGTGCTTTTCCTATCCACAAGGAAACCTGCATAGTCAGCATCAGCATATCCTACTAGATTAAAATTACTACCTTTAGGGTACCAAAGGCAAAGGTCAGTAGTGCCTTTCAAATATCTCAGTATCCTCTTGACAGCAGTCAAGTGGGATTCCTTAGGATTTGCTTGAAAACGAGCACAAAGCCCTACACTGAAGACAATGTCAGGTCTGCTAGCAGTAAGATACAAAAGTGAACCAATCATACCCCTATACAACTTATGATCAACTGATGAACCAGGTTCATCTGTGTCTAATTTAGTAGTTGTTGCAATGAGTGTGTCTATTTCCTTTGATTCATCCATTTTAAACTTCTTAATCAACTCTTTTGCATATTTCTGCTGATGGATCATGGTTCCATTTGGGTTTTGTTTGATCTGTAAACCTAAGAAGAAGTTAAGCTCACCCATCATACTCATTTCAAATTCGCTCCCTATTAATATAGCAAATTCCTTACTAAGTTTTTCAGTGGTTGCCCCAAAAATTATGTCATCAACATATATTTGTACTACTAGTAGATCCTTACCTTTTTCCCTCAAGAATGGAGTGCTGTCAATCTTACCTCTTTTGTTTCCATGTTCAAGGAGGAATTTGGATATGCGTTCATACCATGCTCTAGGAGCCTGTTTGAGTCCATATAGGGCCTTGTCCAGTTTGTATACATGATCTAAACACTCCTTACTTTCATACCCTAGAGGTTGTTTGACGAAGACTTCTTCCTTTAAGTAGCCATTTAGGAAGGCACTCTTCACATCCATTTGGTGAAGGGTAAATTCCATGTGTGCTGCAAAGTCTATGAGAAGTCTTATTGCCTCCAGTCTTGCAACTCGAGTATAGGTCTCATCATAGTCTATGCCCTCCTCTTGGCTATAACCTTGGACCACCAACCTTGCATTGATCCTTGTAACCGTTCCATCTTCATCAAGTTTGTTTCTGAAAACCCATTTAGTGCCAATTACTGATCTGTCCTTGGGTCTTATGACCAGATGCCACACTTGACTTCTTTCAAACTGATTTAGTTCATCTTGCATTGCATTCACCCAGTCTGCATCCTGCAAAGCCTCAACAAATTTTTTAGGTTCAATAAGAGATAAGAATGCATCAAAAGCACACAAATTCTTTAATTGAGATCTAGTTTTAACTCCAGAAGTTGGGTCAGTAAGGATGTTCTCAATGGGATGAGAACTTTGATACTTGTAAGGTTTCACAACCAGCTGATTTCTATTTGGAGTTTCTCCCATGTTCTGTTGCTGAGGAACATGCTCATGGACAGGTTCCATTTGGGAATTAGATTCACTTGTTCTTTGTTCAGTTCCCCCTGTCAGGTTGCCCTGGATGGAAGAACATGTTCCATCATCTGTTCCTTCTTTTGGTGCAGCTTCACTTAATTCTTTTACCAGCCCAATAGCTTCATCTTCATGTTTCCGTCTCTCAGAAAGAATATTAGTTTCATCAAAAACAACATGTACACTTTCTTCTACACACATAGTTCTTTTGTTGTACACTTTATAAGCTTTGTTATGTGAAGAATATCCCAAGAATACTCCCTCATCACTTCTGGGATCAAACTTACCTAGGGAGTCCTTTCCATTATTGTGCACAAAGAACTTGCATCCAAATGCCCTAAGATGGGATATATTTGGTTTTCTCCCTTTAAGTAACTCATAGGGAGTCTTCTCTACAAGAGGTCTAGTCATGCACCTATTAATGATGTAACATGCAGTATTTACAGCCTCTGCCCAGAAGCTATGGGGCAGTTTACTAGAAAGAAGTATAGTCCTAGCCATATCTTCAAGTGTCCTATTCTTTCTTTCAACTACTCCATTTTGTTGTGGAGTCCTAGGGTCAGAAAAATTGTGATCTATTCCATGTTCATCATAAAATCAGCAAACTTAGCATTTTCAAATTCAGTTCCATGATCAGACCTAATTGATGCAAGTTGATTACGTAGTTGTTTCTGAGTTTTTCTAACAAAGGCAGTAAACATGTCAAATGCTTTATCCTTAGATGTTAAAAATAATGTCCAAGTAAACCTAGAGTAATCATCAACAAGCACCATTACATATTTCTTACCACCTCTGCTCAATGTTCTCATTGGACCACAGAGATCCATATGAACCAGTTCTATCGACCTGGTCGTGCTTACCATTTTCTTGCTTTTTAAAGAGGATCTTACCTGCTTCCCCCTTGCACAAGCCTCACAAACTTTGTCTTCCTTAAACTTGATGTTAGGTAGCCTTATTACCAGGTTCTTGGAGACTACTTTGTTGAGTTGACTTAGACTTGCATGTCCAAGTCTTTTGTGCCAAAGGAGGGGATTATTGTCCAACACACTTAAGCAAGTGAGTTCATTTTCTGAAAGAGTGGACAAATCTACAATGTATATATTGTTTACTCTTTTTCCCTGCAAAACAATCTTGTCAGTGGTAAGGTTTATCACAAAACATTTGGTAGAGGTGAATGCTACCAAGTTACTTCTGTCACACAATTGTGATACACTGATTAGGCTATATTTCAAGCCATCTATCAGGTAGACATTCTCAATGGACTGTGAGTCTGTCTTACCTACTTTTCCAACCTCAATGATCTCACCTTTCTTACCATTTCCAAAGGAGACATTATCTCCTTTGAGGTCCTCAAGTGAAAGAAACTGGTTCTTGCTACCAGTTAAATGATTTGAGCAACCACTATCCATGTACCATATTTGGCTGCTCCTCTTCACTTTGACCTGCAAAAGAAAATCAGGGGTTAGTCTTTGGAACCCAAACTAGTTTGGGTCCTTTTCTATAGTCAAAAGGGTGAATTAAATTCTTTCTAGCCCATCCAGGCAGCCTATTTTTCCCTTGAACAAAGGTTTTGTTCTTTTGACTGGCCTTTTCTTTTGCATTACATTCACTTTTAAAGTGACCAGCCTTACCACAGTGTGTGCATATTTTGTTCTCAGGAAGTGTGATATACTTGCTTTTGGGATCCCACTTAGGTGCAGGGGTCCCATAGCCAAGTCCTCTCTTATTGCTGCTATGATGTTCTTGTAGCCAATATAGTGCATCAGAGGACTTATTCCATTTGCAAGTTCTGTCTAATTCATGCTTAACCTTGCCAAGATCTTCTTTTAGGACTCTTATCTGCTCATCCTTTTTGTACAACTCATCATTCATTTTTCCTAAATTTTCTTCTAAGGTGAGATGTGTGTGATCAACTTTCTTTTTACCTGTTCCTAATTTCCGTTTTAGATTTTCAGATCTAAGTTCTGAGACAGTGGTGTCAAGTTCATGAACCTGGCTCTTCAACTCATTATTTTTACTATCACTTTCACTAGCCCTGAGTTCTAGATTTTTGCACTTAGCTTTTAGGATCACACATTCCCTAGACAGCTGTTCCTTCTCATTATTTATGACCTCAGACTCATCAATGAAGTCTAGTAGTAATTCAGATAGCTTTTCTTTAGACAAAATTTAATCTTGTCTTTGAGATGAATCATACTTACCTCTTGTTCGTCATCTGATTCTCCAATGGCCATAAGTGCTTGTTCATCTCCAGCTTCATCTTCTGAATCTTCATCTGAGCTTTCTCCCCAAGCAGCAACCATAGCCCTTGTTGATCCTTTGCTCTTCTTGGGTTGAACCTGTTCCTTCTTTCTGTTTCTTCGTTCAGCCCTTTCTTTCTTCCATTCAATTTTCCACTGAGGACAATTCTTGATCATGTGGTCAATCTTGCCACATTTGTAGCAGCCCTCGTGGTCTGTTTTTCAGGGTCCCTTGGTTTGTTGAAGGTTTTACCTCTTGAAGAACCCTTTCCTCTCATTAGGTACTTCTTGAAATCCCTTGTGATCATAGCCATTTCATCATCCTCTAAGTCTGCACCTTCAGCTATTCTGAGAGCCAGGATTCTTTCCTTCTTGGGTGCATCCATCTTCATGGTTTGCCTTCTCAGTTCATAGGCAGTGAGATTTCCAATCAGTTCATCCAACTTGAGAGTAGCAATGTTCTTTGATTCCTGAATAGCAGTGATTTTGCTTTCCCAAGTTACTGGCAAGACCCTTGTCAGGATTTTCTCAACCTTGTCTTCTTCAAGGAGAATTCTTCCAAGAGACTTAAGTTCATTTGTTAGTGTTGTGAACCTTGTGTACATCTCTTGGATGGTTTCTCCTTCCTTCATGGTAAAATTCTCATATTGAGAATACAGCAGTGTTCCTCTTGATCTCTTTACTTGAGGAGTTCCTTCATGGGCCACTTGTAGAGTGTCCAGATCTCCTTATCAGTAGTATAACGTTGAATTCTGCTGTACTCGTCTGGGCCTAGTCCACACACAAGCCATTTCTTGCCTTGGCATTCTTTTCCCACTTCTTCAAATCTTCAGCAGTACAGCCGGCTCTAGTCTTTGGCACATCCTCTCCTTCAGCATTCTTCTTTGTAGTAGCCAGGGGACCATCAGTAACAATGTCCCAAAGTTCATAGTATTCTCCTATGATGTGGTCTCTCATCCTATTCTTCCACCAGGAATAGTACTGGCCATTAAAGAGTGGAGGCCTAGCAGTGGATTGTCCTTCCCAGTTTCTAGGTGGTGCACTCATCTTGATCTGTTCCTAAGGTGTTAACCTCTTCAAGGATAACCCGCTCTGATACAAATTGATATTTTATACTTCAATACCACACAAGAGGGGGGGAGGGTGATTTGTGTGGTACCCAATTTTCGCTTAACTTGATTATAGAAGGACCTGATTCTTCTATGTGTTCCAACTACTACTGTTGCGGAATAATAAATACAAAAATTAATGAACATAGAGATTTTACGTGGAAAACACCTGGCTCAAAAGGTGAAAAAAACCACGACCTACCTTCCAGTAGGATTTTCCCAAACTCTCCACTAAAATCACTGAGCCAAAAACTGCATTTACAAAAACTCTTTTGTAAACCTAGGATTAACTCTAATCCCGTTGTGGCACACAACCTCAACTGTTGCGACAACTTCAAGTTAACTCTAACTTGAAAACTTTAAGTACCTAATACAATTGCTTCTAGATAAGCTGAAAGGTACAATGTAAAATCACCTACTACAATTGAACTAGAATAAAAGATAGACACTTGGAACTGGTTCTTCTATTTGGTTCAAGTAGCTTCAGGTTTGCACGCTTGAATCACACACGAATTGCTTGCAAAATTGCCTTGCTATTTTGCTCTCAATTCACGTTTAACTTCTGCTTATGTGCATTACCTGTAAAAGAGAACAACACTGATATTTATGGAGTTAGTAAAAAGAGATTGACTAGAATACAGATGCTACTCTTCCTTGGTGGGAGAGTTCTTGTTGGTCTCATCCTCTAACTCTATCCATTTCTTAACCCGTGTTTCTCTTTGTGTAAGGAGTCTTTCTCCTTATCCAATATGCAACCTTTTCGATCATGATCAAGAGATATTACTTCTGATAAGTTAGGTTTATCTCTTTCACGTGCATCTCACATGTTTGAGTTGATTATAACTGTGCTTCACAAGATGGACCTGGTCCATGTCTGAGTTCCTTTGTCAGTCTTCAAAACTTCACCTTTACTTGGGCCAACAGAGTGCATAACATTAGTTGCACAGGTATATAGGTGTACGATTACCAAAATAAAGACATTTCTTGGGCGTAAACATGCGCTTGAGATTGTTTATGGCAACTGATAAATCATTTGCGGCTCTACCAAGGTACATGACTGCTTTGCAACACTTTAATCTAGGTACAGTTGTTGAATGAAAGCATAAACGACGTTCTGACATTCCATAAAATATATTTAGATATGTGTTTTGGGTATTTAAACTATCCATTGATGAATTTGTTCAATGTCAACTGGTAATCTTCATAGACGACACACATGTGTACAAGAAGTATGATATAAAGATGTTGATTGCCTTTGGGGTAGATGCTAATGGCCAAATATTTCCTCTCGCCTTTGCTATTTGTGCTAACGACAATCAAGAAACTTGGACATGATTTTTAAATCACTTGAAAGAGCACGTTGTGAGACAACGTTAAGGTATTTAGCTAATTTCTAATCGGCATGCTAGGATTTTAAATTCGGCGCATGCTTTGGATTAATAGAAGGAGCCGTACGGCTACCACCGTTACCATGTTGGGAACTTGAAGGCCAACTTCCAGTGGGCTTATCCGAACATGAGGCTACATGATCTAATATGGATGGCTATAACGGATCATTAAGAGAAGAAATTTATGATGCAGATGGAATTGATTAGGCAGGAAGAGGTTCGAGCTTATCGTTGGTTGAGGGATCTTGAGGTTGCGAAATGGACTCTGCATAAGGACAGTGGCAGAAGATGGGTAATTTTAATTATAAATGGAACAGATTCTTTCAATGGGTTGTTGAAGTCAGCGTTAGTCATCGCCATGGTGCGGATGTCATTCAAACAGCTAGCAGAGAGGTTCGTCGATAGACCCCGCAGTGCATCCTGGTTGGTTGAAAGAGGTGTTCAAATTATGCCAAAATCGATGCAACGATTTGGGCATTATAAGAAGAGGTCACAGTGGCATACATATGTTCAATACTGCAGTGATCGAAATATTTTTGAAGTTCAAACCAGTTTGCATTAAGGCCGCGAGAATAATACTCACACCAGCAATAAGAGCACGCGGTTATGTTCCTGTTGTAAATGGGCGATGTATCACATGCCATGCTCTTATGCCTTGAAGTGCTTTGAGCATACTGGTTAACGGCAATAAGGTGTATTGATAGAGAATACAGTGTGGCTGCATACACAAACATCTATAATGGACACTTTAAACCAGTGAGTTCTGAGTTTTATTGGCCACCAGAACCATTTGTAATGGTTTGTAACAAGGTATTTTTGCGCTGCAGGGGAGTGCAAAAAAGAACGCAGACACAAAACCAAATAGATGTTGGGGATAACGTATACACACGTAAATATGGTTTATGTTCACAAACAGGGAACAATCGCCGTAAGTGTCCTACAGTGAGTTTGCGACGCGGTGACAAATCAGCTCGTGGTGGCAGTTTATCCAACCTTGACAGTTATCAGGCATATTATTAGTTTTTTTAACAGTGGGTTAACTAGGTAAAATTGTCTATACTGATGTGTTTGTATTATTCAATGAAACAAAAATGTATTTCCAATAGTTTTAACTCCAATTGACACATTAGCATTGGAAATTCAAAAGACTACATAACATAAAGAATAAAAAAAAACCTAGACATTTTCATTCGTCATCACCGTCACTGTCGGGCACTATTTCATCGTTATTGTCGTCGAGGTCTTCATTTTCATTGTATTCGTCTTTTCCTCAGCATCTTATCCGTATCCGTCCGGACCTAGGGCATCATAATCTAGCCCCTGATTATCACACATTTCTCGTATTTCTTTCAGTATCATCAATAAGACCACTTGCTTGATTTCTACAATAATAATAAAGCACTCCAATGTCCAACATCCGTGATAGATATTTTGGTAGGTTCTCCCACTCCACAATTGTTGGAAAAACATGATAATCAAGACCTCTTTGTAATTTTTCATTCTCTAATAAAGCCCAATGCTGGTCTTCAGTCCCTTGGAGGTAGTTAAGATCATCCGGTGCATGATGAACGTCTAGTGCCTTTTCCATTTCTAAGATCTCCTTCATCAAATGCCGAATAACCTCTGGTTCATCCCTGTGAGTGGAAGTATTGAACATTGCCGACAATGCTTGTGGTACACCTAGACCATGCCAACGACATAAGACCTCATAATCGCACCTTTTTTAGTACAGAGGAATCCATTGTAGGTTTCTACCCCAAATTTACACACCTTTAGGTTTTGTAAAATGCGTCTCCCCCTCAATAACGTGTCATGCAATTTTTAGAACTATATGTATATTATTGGTTTTATTTTTTAAGGAAGGTAAAACACCATACCGCTTATCATCCACCAAATCAGTATGGCGGGCAGATAAATAAAGTAGTCGGCATTTAACAAACAATAATTTACATTCAATTACACAAATAAATTCAATATTATTAATAAATAAAAAATTTAGAAATTTCTCCAATTAAAAAATATTCAACAAAATCAATAAACAAATAAAAAATTCTAGCTAAATTTCAAAAATGGAAAAAATGATAAATATCACCAAACATCTCAAATTATACATAATTATAAATATTCCTCATTTTTTATTCTGGAATTAAAAAAATGAAATTTATTTTATAATTTGTGGAATTTACAAAAAAAAAAAAAAAATCGAGTTGCACAAAAGACCCAAAATAAAGTGGGCATTAGTTGATATACACGTAATACACATAATATAAATAATTTATGCGAAAAAAGTGTTAAGAAATACCTATATTTTGAAGATTTTTTGAAAAGTTTAAATGTAAATTTGGACCTCCTTTTCTCAAAATTCGACCTTCTATTTTGTTCTACTCCATGAATCTACCTTCGGTCTTGGAAAAAAATGTAATTCTGTATAATTTACACGAACCCAATGCACGAACTATCCCACAAATAATAACTAAATTGTAAATTGTACATAGTACTAAAAGGGCAATCTAGTACACGAATTATCCCACGTTTACGCAGTGTTTGGGAAAGGATCGCACACCAAGGGGGTGTGATGTACAAAATCTATCCTAATGCAAGTATCAGTGGCTAATGCTACAGCACGAACCAGTAACCTAAAAAATACACAAATACAATTTTACCATTGCTCCAAGGCCCCATTTATAAATTGTAGTGCTATAATTCGAATTTTGATCTCTTAATTAACAGGCCGTTTCACATGTGCAGTATTATTTCTTAACCATCAACTTGTTTTGAAATCTCCGTTCTGTTTTCAATTGACATTAATAAGTAGCAAATTTTACAGAGGTAAAATTAAAAATGATCCGAGCAAGGCCACAGTGGTCCATTGGGGTACTTGTGTTTTGGCTTTGTTATGTAACAACATTAGAAAACTTCGGAAAGTCGAGAACTTTATTACTATGTTAGAATAAGTCGTGGTCCCTTTAATACAAAGAAGATAAGCATGGCCAAGTTGTAAAATAACTACTAAAAGAAAAAGGAACAAATCAAACTTTTTTCTTCCTTTTCTTTTATAGATAGCAAAATGGAAATATAAATAAACAATATTTTCTGTTTTATTATTTCTATAGTTGCTTAATTTCTTTCGTCTACTTTATGCATGAAAAGACAAAACTGGTTTCGTAAATGTCAGCCATGATAAGTTGATAACATGAGAATCGTCGAAATAATTGCTTCGGACGCGCATTTACATAAGCAATATCATTCGTTTTTTTTCTTTTATAACAATTTTTTTTCCACTTATGGACACAAAACCTGTCTATCTGTATAGCACTAAACGAAGCAGCCTCAACCTAGGAATCAGAATCTTGAAATATCTGATTTTTCTTTTTTTTTTCTTTTTGCCTTAAAAAAAATACCCCTCTAAGTCTATTTTGCTGAATTTATCAGCCATAATGATTTTAATATTGGACCTAATACTTCATGCATGTTGAACTAATAATTCAGAAAGAGACCTTTGTTTTTTGTCGGTCCCCTTTTTTAGGGCTCCTAAGTTCTATCAAATGGAACTGATTAGTTTTAATTCACAAATTTTTACGCTGGTAAAGGTCTTTTTCTTTTTTCTTTAGTTTTGTCAAGAACCAGAAATACAACTACACTCTCTCTTACGCATTTATTATAAATCGCTAAACCACTATCTACCAGACAACCACATGGTATTTGTTAATAACTGGCCCCAAATTTGACATATACTAACTAATATACTACGATGAGATCTACATTGAGATGTCAATTATATCATATTGTTAACTAGTAACATGACTACCAAATTCAACATATATTTGTAATACTGTAATGAGATCTGCATTGAGACTTTAATCTTATAGGGTGTGTTTGGTACGAAGGAAAATATTTTTAATTTTTTCATATTTTTGTTAGCTTAAATATCTTAGAAAATATTTTTCGATCTTATGATCAACTCATTTTACTCCACCCCCACTCTATCGCTGCCACCCCACACCCCACACCCTAACCCCCCCATCCCCATGCCTACCCCACCCCCAACCACCCCCAACACTGCCACACCTACTTCGCCATTGCCATCCTGGTCCCTAGCTAGACCCCAATTGATCTACCACCCTCGCCCGTCCTTACCATTTTATCTTCTATAGTGTTTGCCTAAATTGTATGTTTTCAAAAGAATACTTTTTGCTATCTAACCAAACATCAGAAATAAGTAAGAAAATCACTTATTTTCCGAGATTTTTTTTTTTAGGAATTTTTTTTCCTTCGTTACCAAATACACCCTTGGTGTTAATTAATGATGCAAATATAAAATTCAGCTTTGAACTGATATGGCCATCATCTTGTACCTGAAGCTTAATTGCTAGTGATTAAGGAGTCATTTATATGATAAGAATATTTGAAAACTCGAAAAAGGATCCCCTCTAAGGAAAAATGACCTAAGTTCAGCTTCCGAATTCCGAGCAATGAATAACTGTTGGCTTTCAACTGGTTCGGATTTTTTTTCACTGATATGTCAATTAGGGGTGTACATGGACCGGGTTGGTTCGGTTTTTATTAAAACCAAACCAAACCAACTACATCGGGTTGGATTGGTTCGGTTTTGTCGGGTTTTTCGGGTTTTTTTTTGTTATGTGAATATTAGTTCAATCTTACTTTGTTAAACTTTTTATAAGTAAATATATGTTTAGTAAAAATTAAAAAACTTGACAAACATATGATCTATTTAAATATTTTTATGGTAGTATTTTGTTAATAACACATGATAGTTATTTTTTTAGTCCTCTGACAATAATTTTTCGTTGATGTATACTTATAAGGTTAAACGAATTTAATAATTAAACATAAAAATCAACATGATACCTAATTAATGATAAGTTCTATTTAATTTTAGATTATCAAAATACCACTTCAAATTTGAAAAAGATATAAGAATTTAATAAATCTTGATATATGAACAAGGAAGAACAAAGAAATTGACGCATTTCAGTATTACTTGATAAGAAAGTGATCATATAACCCATTATTTAAGGTTAGTAAAAATGGAGTACTTCATATTCTATTAAATATTACATTCCATAAGAGAATCCCAAATATTTTTAGAATTTTTATAAAGAAAATTCTATATAAAGTCTTAAAAGTATATATAAAGTTTATATATTTATATGTCGGTTTGGTTCGGATTTTTTTACTCAATACCAAACCAAATCAAACCAAACCTAGTCGGGTTTTTTAATCGGTTTGGTTTGACTTTTCGGTTTGGTGCAGTTTTCCGGTTCGGTTTGTACACCCCTAATTACCATTCAACAAGGTAACTGGTAAACAAACCGATATATAACTCCACTGAAGTACATTATAATTAAACATTATGCAAAATATTTCTATTTGACCTCAAATAACACTTTAAATTTCTAATAAAAATAAAATATTTACGTAGTGGTCTTACTATGGTATGATATTGACATGCATCATGACATAGTAAAACAAAAGGGGAAGTAATAGTCCAAATCGTCAAGCAACAAAAAGGTGAATGAAAAACAAAAGTCAATAATAGTATTTTATAAAGGCAAACCAGATTAGAAACGGGCAAAAATAATGTTCTTACTGTGGCTATAAAATTGTTCCATGATTATCCGTTAATGTCTGTAATTATAGAGGCAGCCTAGGTAATTGATGTCATATCAACCTCATTATTTGTGAAACAAGGTGACCCTTCGTTAAGTTGACGTGTCGATTTCTTATTGATCTTTATTTTTACGATTGGCTTGTATGTCTACGTTCATAATGTTTTAAATCATATGACACCTACATTTTATTTACGTCGCATGAAAATGAAAAATTACAATCATGCAACATAAAAGTCATCGAAAGTGGATTGCTGTTAATTATTAATATAATAATTATTAATTAATTATTAATTATATATGTGTGTCAAAATCTATCACGACCCGGATTTCCCGCCGTCGGGGTCGTGATAGCGCCTAACGCTGAGAATGCTAGGCAAGCCAACAGATACACTTCTAACACGTTAAACCATTAAACATGAACAATAATTAAAACTAAATAGATATAAAATGCGAAAATTTTATAACATATTAAATACTCTAATACAAGACTACCCCAAAGATCTGGTGTCACAATCCACGAACGTCTAAGAATTTCTATAAACACTGATTTCAAAGAAAATACATATGTTTTTCGAAATAAATGAAAACAGGAATCTAAATAGAGGGAAGGGGACTCCAGAGTCTGCGAACGCCGGCAGATCTACCTTGGGTCTCCCGTGGACTGAAGGCAGCCACCCAAATTCTGATCAGTATGGTCCTGTACCGGGATCTGCACAGAAAGTGCAGAGTGCAGTATCAATACAACCGCCCCCATGTACAAGGTAAGTGCCGAGCCTAACCTCGGCGAAATAGTGACAATGCTAGGACACGACAATAATACAAACCTGTGCAGTTAAATAGTATACTAACAGAGTAACAATTAATAGAAGCTAACCAGAAATGAACGGAAAGGGGCAACATGCTATGGGGGTAACAAAATAAAGAATCACAACAGTAAAGGAATTTAACAGCTAAAACACTTCGAACCGTTAATAACAAATAAACACAGCAACATAAAATAATGCACGGCATCACCCTTCGTGTTTTTACTCTCAACCTCACAGATAATCAATAATAGAAACGTGCACGACATCACCCTTCTTGCTTTACCACTCAGCCTCACCAGATAATCAATAATGGATACGTGCACGGCATCACCCTTCGTGCTTTAACACTCAACCTCACCATATGAATAATAGAAATATGCACGGGATCACCCTTCGTGCTTTATCACTCTTCCTCACCACATAAGCAAACAACAGAAACANACCACGACCTACCTTCCAGTAGGATTTTCCCAAACTCTCCACTAAAATCACTGAGCCAAAAACTGCATTTACAAAAACTCTTTTGTAAACCTAGGATTAACTCTAATCCCGTTGTGGCACACAACCTCAACTGTTGCGACAACTTCAAGTTAACTCTAACTTGAAAACTTTAAGTACCTAATACAATTGCTTCTAGATAAGCTGAAAGGTACAATGTAAAATCACCTACTACAATTGAACTAGAATAAAAGATAGACACTTGGAACTGGTTCTTCTATTTGGTTCAAGTAGCTTCAGGTTTGCACGCTTGAATCACACACGAATTGCTTGCAAAATTGCCTTGCTATTTTGCTCTCAATTCACGTTTAACTTCTGCTTATGTGCATTACCTGTAAAAGAGAACAACACTGATATTTATGGAGTTAGTAAAAAGAGATTGACTAGAATACAGATGCTACTCTTCCTTGGTGGGAGAGTTCTTGTTGGTCTCATCCTCTAACTCTATCCATTTCTTAACCCGTGTTTCTCTTTGTGTAAGGAGTCTTTCTCCTTATCCAATATGCAACCTTTTCGATCATGATCAAGAGATATTACTTCTGATAAGTTAGGTTTATCTCTTTCACGTGCATCTCACATGTTTGAGTTGATTATAACTGTGCTTCACAAGATGGACCTGGTCCATGTCTGAGTTCCTTTGTCAGTCTTCAAAACTTCACCTTTACTTGGGCCAACAGAGTGCATAACATTAGTTGCACAGGTATATAGGTGTACGATTACCAAAATAAAGACATTTCTTGGGCGTAAACATGCGCTTGAGATTGTTTATGGCAACTGATAAATCATTTGCGGCTCTACCAAGGTACATGACTGCTTTGCAACACTTTAATCTAGGTACAGTTGTTGAATGAAAGCATAAACGACGTTCTGACATTCCATAAAATATATTTAGATATGTGTTTTGGGTATTTAAACTATCCATTGATGAATTTGTTCAATGTCAACTGGTAATCTTCATAGACGACACACATGTGTACAAGAAGTATGATATAAAGATGTTGATTGCCTTTGGGGTAGATGCTAATGGCCAAATATTTCCTCTCGCCTTTGCTATTTGTGCTAACGACAATCAAGAAACTTGGACATGATTTTTAAATCACTTGAAAGAGCACGTTGTGAGACAACGTTAAGGTATTTAGCTAATTTCTAATCGGCATGCTAGGATTTTAAATTCGGCGCATGCTTTGGATTAATAGAAGGAGCCGTACGGCTACCACCGTTACCATGTTGGGAACTTGAAGGCCAACTTCCAGTGGGCTTATCCGAACATGAGGCTACATGATCTAATATGGATGGCTATAACGGATCATTAAGAGAAGAAATTTATGATGCAGATGGAATTGATTAGGCAGGAAGAGGTTCGAGCTTATCGTTGGTTGAGGGATCTTGAGGTTGCGAAATGGACTCTGCATAAGGACAGTGGCAGAAGATGGGTAATTTTAATTATAAATGGAACAGATTCTTTCAATGGGTTGTTGAAGTCAGCGTTAGTCATCGCCATGGTGCGGATGTCATTCAAACAGCTAGCAGAGAGGTTCGTCGATAGACCCCGCAGTGCATCCTGGTTGGTTGAAAGAGGTGTTCAAATTATGCCAAAATCGATGCAACGATTTGGGCATTATAAGAAGAGGTCACAGTGGCATACATATGTTCAATACTGCAGTGATCGAAATATTTTTGAAGTTCAAACCAGTTTGCATTAAGGCCGCGAGAATAATACTCACACCAGCAATAAGAGCACGCGGTTATGTTCCTGTTGTAAATGGGCGATGTATCACATGCCATGCTCTTATGCCTTGAAGTGCTTTGAGCATACTGGTTAACGGCAATAAGGTGTATTGATAGAGAATACAGTGTGGCTGCATACACAAACATCTATAATGGACACTTTAAACCAGTGAGTTCTGAGTTTTATTGGCCACCAGAACCATTTGTAATGGTTTGTAACAAGGTATTTTTGCGCTGCAGGGGAGTGCAAAAAAGAACGCAGACACAAAACCAAATAGATGTTGGGGATAACGTATACACACGTAAATATGGTTTATGTTCACAAACAGGGAACAATCGCCGTAAGTGTCCTACAGTGAGTTTGCGACGCGGTGACAAATCAGCTCGTGGTGGCAGTTTATCCAACCTTGACAGTTATCAGGCATATTATTAGTTTTTTTAACAGTGGGTTAACTAGGTAAAATTGTCTATACTGATGTGTTTGTATTATTCAATGAAACAAAAATGTATTTCCAATAGTTTTAACTCCAATTGACACATTAGCATTGGAAATTCAAAAGACTACATAACATAAAGAATAAAAAAAAACCTAGACATTTTCATTCGTCATCACCGTCACTGTCGGGCACTATTTCATCGTTATTGTCGTCGAGGTCTTCATTTTCATTGTATTCGTCTTTTCCTCAGCATCTTATCCGTATCCGTCCGGACCTAGGGCATCATAATCTAGCCCCTGATTATCACACATTTCTCGTATTTCTTTCAGTATCATCAATAAGACCACTTGCTTGATTTCTACAATAATAATAAAGCACTCCAATGTCCAACATCCGTGATAGATATTTTGGTAGGTTCTCCCACTCCACAATTGTTGGAAAAACATGATAATCAAGACCTCTTTGTAATTTTTCATTCTCTAATAAAGCCCAATGCTGGTCTTCAGTCCCTTGGAGGTAGTTAAGATCATCCGGTGCATGATGAACGTCTAGTGCCTTTTCCATTTCTAAGATCTCCTTCATCAAATGCCGAATAACCTCTGGTTCATCCCTGTGAGTGGAAGTATTGAACATTGCCGACAATGCTTGTGGTACACCTAGACCATGCCAACGACATAAGACCTCATAATCGCACCTTTTTTAGTACAGAGGAATCCATTGTAGGTTTCTACCCCAAATTTACACACCTTTAGGTTTTGTAAAATGCGTCTCCCCCTCAATAACGTGTCATGCAATTTTTAGAACTATATGTATATTATTGGTTTTATTTTTTAAGGAAGGTAAAACACCATACCGCTTATCATCCACCAAATCAGTATGGCGGGCAGATAAATAAAGTAGTCGGCATTTAACAAACAATAATTTACATTCAATTACACAAATAAATTCAATATTATTAATAAATAAAAAATTTAGAAATTTCTCCAATTAAAAAATATTCAACAAAATCAATAAACAAATAAAAAATTCTAGCTAAATTTCAAAAATGGAAAAAATGATAAATATCACCAAACATCTCAAATTATACATAATTATAAATATTCCTCATTTTTTATTCTGGAATTAAAAAAATGAAATTTATTTTATAATTTGTGGAATTTACAAAAAAAAAAAAAAAATCGAGTTGCACAAAAGACCCAAAATAAAGTGGGCATTAGTTGATATACACGTAATACACATAATATAAATAATTTATGCGAAAAAAGTGTTAAGAAATACCTATATTTTGAAGATTTTTTGAAAAGTTTAAATGTAAATTTGGACCTCCTTTTCTCAAAATTCGACCTTCTATTTTGTTCTACTCCATGAATCTACCTTCGGTCTTGGAAAAAAATGTAATTCTGTATAATTTACACGAACCCAATGCACGAACTATCCCACAAATAATAACTAAATTGTAAATTGTACATAGTACTAAAAGGGCAATCTAGTACACGAATTATCCCACGTTTACGCAGTGTTTGGGAAAGGATCGCACACCAAGGGGGTGTGATGTACAAAATCTATCCTAATGCAAGTATCAGTGGCTAATGCTACAGCACGAACCAGTAACCTAAAAAATACACAAATACAATTTTACCATTGCTCCAAGGCCCCATTTATAAATTGTAGTGCTATAATTCGAATTTTGATCTCTTAATTAACAGGCCGTTTCACATGTGCAGTATTATTTCTTAACCATCAACTTGTTTTGAAATCTCCGTTCTGTTTTCAATTGACATTAATAAGTAGCAAATTTTACAGAGGTAAAATTAAAAATGATCCGAGCAAGGCCACAGTGGTCCATTGGGGTACTTGTGTTTTGGCTTTGTTATGTAACAACATTAGAAAACTTCGGAAAGTCGAGAACTTTATTACTATGTTAGAATAAGTCGTGGTCCCTTTAATACAAAGAAGATAAGCATGGCCAAGTTGTAAAATAACTACTAAAAGAAAAAGGAACAAATCAAACTTTTTTCTTCCTTTTCTTTTATAGATAGCAAAATGGAAATATAAATAAACAATATTTTCTGTTTTATTATTCTATAGTTGCTTAATTTCTTTCGTCTACTTTATGCATGAAAAGACAAAACTGGTTTCGTAAATGTCAGCCATGATAAGTTGATAACATGAGAATCGTCGAAATAATTGCTTCGGACGCGCATTTACATAAGCAATATCATCGTTTTTTCTTTATACAATTTTTTCACTATGACACAAACCTGTCTATCTGTATAGCACTAAACAAGCAGGCCTCAACCTAGAATCAGAATCTTGAAATATCTGATTTTCCTTTTTTTTTTTTTCTTTTTTGCCTTTAAAAAAATAACCCTCTAAGTTCCTATTTTGGCCTGAATTTATCAGCCATAATGATTTAATATTGGACCTAATACACTGTCATACGCGATGTTGAACTATAATTTATTCAGAAAAGTAGACCTTTGTTTTTTGTTTTGTCGTCCCCTTTTTTAGGGCCCTAAGTTCTATCGAAATGGAAACTTTGATTAGTTTTTTTTAATCACGACAATTTTTGACGCTGCGTAAAGGGTCTATTTTCTTTTTTTACCTTTAGTTTTGTCAAGAACCAGAAATACAACTACACTCTCTCTTACAGCTTTATTATAAATCGCTTAAAAACGCACTATCCTAACCAGACAACCACATGGTATGTTTGTTAATACTGGCCCAAAATTTGACTTTATACTATACTATATACTACGGATGAGATCTACATTGAGATGTCAATTATATCAATATTGTTATACTAGTAACATGACTACCAAATTCAACAATAATTTGTAAATACTGTAGATGAGATCTTGGGCCAAATTGAAAGAACTTTAATTATGCTTCTTATAAGGGCGTGTGTTTGGTACGAAGGAATAAATAATTTTTAATTTTTGTTTCAATAATTTTTGTTTAGCTTAAAATATCTTAGAAAAATATTTTTTTTTTTTCTTTCTCGATCTTATTCATAGAATCAACTCATTTTTAAAGATGAAAAATAACTCCAAACACCCCACTCTATAATTAGCTCCCGCCACGCCCCATACACCCCCCCACACCCACTTACAACCACAATACCCCCATCCCATGTCCCTACCTTCCGATACCCCAGACCCACACCCTCAACACTCAATGCCACACCTCTACTTGTTTCGCATTTGCCATCCTTATCCCTAGCTACCGCCGGTCGACTTTCATAGACCCATGTGCTAAACTATCCCCCACCGCTCGAACGCACGAATCTACAGGATGCTTAGGCTTCTATGGCACCCGATTTGTTATTATTAATCTTGCTTATCAGTGGTTTCGCCCCCCACATAAATTGGTATGTTTTTTCAAAAGAATACTTTTTGCTTGTCTAACACTCAAAATCATTAAGAAAATAAGTAAGAAAATCACTTTTTTGTTTTCCAGGAGATATTTTTTTATTTTTTTTTTTAGGAATTTTTTTTTTTTTTCGCGTTCGTATAACTCAAGATCAAAACACCGATCTTCAGGTTGTAATAATGATGGTGCATAAATATAATTCAAGCTTTGAAAACTATGGATATGGCTTCATCTTGTACCTGAAGCTATAATTGCTAGTGATTAAGGTAGTCGATTTTATACTTATTGAGAAGGAATATTTGAAAATAACTCGAAAAAAGGATCCCTCTTAAGGATAAAGATGACACTTAAAGTTTCAGCTTCCGAATGTCGAGCAATAATAATACTTTGTTGGCTTTTTCAACTGGTGTTCCGGTTTTTTTCCACTTGGATTATGTCAATATTAGGGGTGTACATCGGACCGGGTTGGTTCGTTTTTTATTAAAGACCAAACCATCCAACTACATCGGGTTGGATTTGGTTCGTTTTTGTCGGGTTTTTCGGGTTTTTTTTTTTGTTAGTGATATTATGCTTCAACTTACGCTTTGTTAAACTTTTTATAAAGTAAATTATATGTTTAGTAAAAATTAAAAAAACTTGACAAACATATGATCTATTATTAATATATTTTTATTCGGTAGTATTTTTGTTAATAAACAATGATAGTTATTTTTTTAGTCCTCTGACAATAATTTTTCGTTGATGTTAAGTACTTATAAGGTTATAAACGGAACTTTAAATAATTAGACATAAAATCAACATGATCCTAATAGTGATAAGTTCTATTTAATTTTAGATTATCAAAATACCACTTCAAATTTGAAAAAGATATAAGAATTTAATAAATCTTGATATATGAACAAGGAAGAACAAAGAAATTGACGCATTTCAGTATTACTTGATAAGAAAGTGATCATATAACCCATTATTTAAGGTTAGTAAAAATGGAGTACTTCATATTCTATTAAATATTACATTCCATAAGAGAATCCCAAATATTTTTAGAATTTTTATAAAGAAAATTCTATATAAAGTCTTAAAAGTATATATAAAGTTTATATATTTATATGTCGGTTTGGTTCGGGTTTTTTTACTCAATACCAAACCTAGTCGGGTTTTTTAATCGGTTTGGTTTGACTTTTCGGTTTGTTGCAATTTTCCGGTTCGGTTTGTACACCCCTAATGTCAATTATAAAAGATTTTGTTGGATAAAAGCTCGAGCTAAATACAAGAAAAAAGAATATGATACATAGGAAAGTTGGTTTTAAAATAATAAAATAAAAAAGATAAAAGAAAAACTAGGTGGTTTTGGACCTTTGGTAAAGGGCAAGTGAATGATATTAATGATTAAAAGGCTGAATCGACATCTCTTGTGTTTGCAATGTGCCAAAGACATTTAAGCATCAGAAGAAGAAGGATGGAGACTCATCAAGTGATTTTGACTCACACAACATTGATTACCACTCACTACTGATTTTTAAATGTCAGTCCACATCTGACTCAAATTTAATTTGGCCAATTCGTTACAGACGTAGCTCTATATATGAACATGATGTTTTTCATTGACTACATTTTAAACTTATTAAAAGATTAAACGTGGACAATTTTATTTTACGAAACATGAAATATGGACATATTTCTATCCAATTTCACATGGAAAAAGAACATTTGTCAGCAAAAACAGACGTATTCTGGCGTTACTACTTATTTCGATTGGACCAGCACGTTGGCTAGCGTTGATTTGTATTGGGCCGGTAAAATTTTCTGGGATAGTTAATCTAAATAGTCGTATACCCTACTGCTTAAATTAAAAATAACTGACGAATAAAAATATATGTGTTAAAATAATAAAATAGCTTCGATTAGAGCAGAGGCCAAAATAGCATAACCAAATAACTATTTTGTCAACGATGGATTTGGCACCACAGAATGAATCGAGTAACTAAATACCGGCAGCGGCTCCTGCTGAAGCGACTGTAGCAGTTCCTGCACCCATTGATTTTGCACTTCTAACATCTTGAGTTTAAATCCTCCGCACGCTTTTTTCATCACAGTTTTCTCTTCGAGTACTCACCTTGTCGACTTCCTCTCATTTTTTTGATCTTGTACCCTATGTAGGCTTCCGTTCATGTAGAATATGTGTATAACCATATTTAATCAGCGTATTATACTGATAAAAAATACATATAGTGAATTCGACCGACTAGTTGTATAAGATATCCGAATTTCCGTTCCCTCACTCTTCAAACAATTAGTTTTACATTACCTAATATTGTAAGTATTTTGTTATAGTATCATTGTATAAAAGTTTAACTCCTATAAACTAACAATATAAAGTAAAGTATGATCAGTTATTTGGAAAACAAGTTTCTTGCATTAATATTTTAAAAATTTTGATAGCGCATAATTCTTTATACTGCATTGTTGTTTTAATTCTGCTTTTATATGGCTTTTTGGTACTGTTTCTTTTTGTCTATATTTTCATTAATGTGATGCTTATACTTTCCTGAGCCGAGGGTCTATTGGAAACAGCCTCTCTATCCTCACAAGGTACGGGTAAGGTCTGCATACATACTACCCTCCCCAGACCCCACAGTGTGTATAAGACTGGGTATGTTGTTGTTGTTGTTGTTAAGTGTAAAAAAAGGCAGCCCGATGCATGAAGTATTCTGTATTCACGCAGGGTCCGGGGAAGGGGAGTGTGATGAAGACAGCCTACCCTGATGCAAGCATCAATGGCTGATTTCACGGGTCGAACCCGTAATCTATATGTCATACGGAGATAACTTTACCGTGGCTCCAACGCTCTCAGTATAATATATGTAAGTTAAATCCATATGAGAAATATGTTAATATCTTTGATGAATGAAACTTGGAAAGGGAAAAGAGAGGTCCATTGTCCACCCTAGCAGAGGCTCAAAGTCTCAAAGTTGCATGTGAAGTGTTTTAAATAAGGGGTGCGAAAGGCTACTGTTTCCTTAGTGACTAAGAAGGGTTGTGTTTGTAGGAAGTGGGTGACACAGTGCCTAAGGGGTCTCTTCCATCTTTTTATAGTAATAGAAACCAATAATACAAACTAGTAGCATGTGGTCTCTCTCTTTGTATTTTATCACTTGTGCTCAGTAGAGAATAAGACAAGTGCACATTTAATTGTGTACATGAACCATATGGCATTAACTGATTTTCTGATCTGAACCAAGCATTCCAACCGCTAAAACTTGATCATAATTAATTTCCTGGACAAAAATGGTAAGTTATGATTGTTACTTTTGCTCTCTTGTCAAACAAGGAATACAAGACTTGAATCGATGAATCAATACATGCATTTAACTCGTCCAACAGAAAATCGAGTGATTAAATAATCGACCCAAAAGTTGTACAAAGATAGCATTCCGGTTCATAGTGTTTCTACTTTGCATGGAACATACTATACAAATAACAGTGAACATTTTGCTCAAGATTGCAAGTAGTTGTCTTGTCACTATGTGTTTTACTGATCAACAGGCTATTACTTCCATCTGTAAGGTTTTGTAAGTGGTAGAAATGTTAGTATTTCTAATGCTTAACACAACTAGAAATTCGGCCAAGATCGACCGCGGCTGTTGGAACGACTTCGGTCGGTTAAAAAATCGGACTTCGGTCAGTTTTTCAAAATATTTTATTTTTCAATATTTTTTTTACAAAACTGATCAAATTCGGTGAGTTTTTTGGCGCAAAAATGCGGGAAACTATTTTTGAGTCCTGCAATTTTTATGTTTCAAGAAATCAACCAACTTTGGTCTGTTTTTCATTTAAAATAAATATTCAAAAAATCGACCTTCGGTTATTTCGGTCTTCATTTTAAGATACCATTCGATTTCGGTCGGTAAATTTATCTTTTTAATAAAACCGACCGAAATCGTCGGTTATTTTCACGCGAAAATGCAATTAAAAGTATAGATAAAATAAAATAAAGTCTTAAACCAAAATGCACCAATAGCTAGTGGTAGAATAGTATCCTGCCATAGTACAAACCCTAGTCCGATTCCCAGATGGTACATTTTTTAATTACATGATTAAAAATGCCGCGACTTCGATGTTGGCCTATTTTTTCTTTTTTTTGGTCGTTGGTGAAATTTAATTGACTGACCGAAATCAGCTGAAAAATACCGACCGAGGTCGGTCGGTTGGTTCTACCCAAACACACGATTACCGATCTACACGAATCGGCCGGTTTGGTCGATTTTTGCCAATTACCGACCTGATCGATTTTGGCTGTTGTGTTCTCCTTTTTTTTAAACATTGAATTAAAGGAATTGACAAGCTCTTAATTAACCATATGATAAAAATATGGACGTGTTTGTGAACTAAACATATTTACCTTAATACTGACATGTGACAGTAGTTAATTTTTGTGTATATGCATACAGACCGGAAAATGCAACTTGCGAAATATTTTAGATAAAAGGGATGGCAAAGTCATAAATGAAAGACATGTCAAAGGTTCCAAGGAACTAGGGAACTACAACTGAACATCTCTTGTGATCAGAATTCCTAGCTATATCGTCTGTCGAAGTTGATGATTACAAACAGATATGGGAAGCAATGCCCAGAATCATGGGAGTTGAAAAAGCAGAGGCAAAGCATTTAAGAAATGCAGTGAATGCACCAAACAAAATCGACGTCTATCAAATGGGACACATAAAGAAACACAAGTAATATAGGAGTATTGGAAAAAAGTATGATGACAAGGCTAAGGACCGGTGAATTGTGATTAGATGCACATACTAGGATGGATGGCAAAAGCAACATTGTCATCTTTCATATAAACCAAACTTGTAGAGCATTTCTAGTTCTTAACCCTTAGGTCCTTACTAAGGGGTGGAAATTTTGAAGATTTCTCTAGCTTTTTCACCCTTAGATTGTCGAAGTTTTGTGATATAATAATACAATATTTGGTTCTAGACACACAACTAATTGCTTGGTCGAAAAAAAAAACTCTTCCTGTGACAAACCGCCCGACTCTTGAATCATGGTTGCCAAATGATCCTTTGGTCTTTAAGTATTCTTGGGCCTGGGTCCGGAAGTTTCGTCGCTGGGTCTTCTATCAAGAAGCCTTCGGCCCATAAATAAATTACCACTAAAACAGAAATGGGGTGAGAATCATGTCACTTGTATCAAGAAGTTTCGTCGCTGGGTCTTCTATCAAGAAGCCTTCGGCCCATAAATAAATTACCACTAAAACAGAAATGGGGTGAGAGAGGCTCGAACTCTCGACCTCAGGATCACTCAGAAGCTATGAGACCTACGCGCTAGCCAACTGCGCCACCACCCCGATGTGACAGATTCGTTTAATTATTTTTATACGAAAGTAATTAACATGTGTTTTAAGTAATAAAAAAAGGAATTTTTACATACCTATACACTATTGAAAACTTTATTACCCCCTACTCAAGTTTCAATTTAATTACCTTCTATATACAAATTTACCAATTATATACACTTTAGGAATTAAATGAGTATCCCTTTATATTAGGAATCAATTTTGATAGATTGGTGAAAGTGAAATCAGCAGTGGATCCAACGAATTTCTTCAGAAATGAACACAGTATTCCTATCACCAAATCATATATTAGGAATCATATGCTTGATAATCCGTCTCTCTCTCTCTCTCTCTCTCTCTCTCTCTCTCTCTCTCTCTCTCTCTCTCTCCGTCTCTCTCTATCTCTCAATCCCTAATTTCAGTAATGTAGAGCAAAGAAAAAGAGAGCAGCAATTCCACCATTGACAACCATTAAAAAGCTTTGAAGAGTTGAATTTGAATTTGGGTTTTCAAAAAAATACTATTTGTTTGAATCGGGTGTTGTTGCAAGCAATTGGGAATTCTCTCGACGTCTCTCTCTATCTCTCAATCCCTAATTCCAGTAATGTAAAGCAAAGGAAAAGAGAGCAGCAATTCCACCATTGACAGCCATTAAAAAGCTTTGAAGCTTTGAATTCGAATTTGGATTTTCAAAAAATATTATTTGTTTGGATCGGGTATTGTTGCAAACATTTGGGAATATGGTTTGGAGTTTATATCTCAGTTTTGAGGGTGTTTAGGTGAAGATTAGACTTGATTTTTGCTGAATTTCAGATTGAAACTCGAAGAAGAAGAAGAAGAAGAAGAAGAAGAAGAAGAAGAAGAAGAAGACGACGTGATATACATTATATTTGCGAAATTGTAGTAAAATTATATATATATATATATATATATATATATATATATATATATATATATATATATAT
>NW_017674055.1:11717-14929 GCF_001879085.1 Nicotiana attenuata | reverse complement strand
AAACAAGAATAATAATCCTTACTTCCCCCCATGGCTCTGATACCAAGGGGACCGGAAGCGAATCCCCTAAAAGTTTAGGGGAAAAAGAAATAAATGTAAGGACAGGAAGCAAATAATAATATGATTGTTAAGCCTGCAAAAGATGTAGTTAGCTTGCAAGTAAATAAATTTATGGGGCAGAGCCGACCATGTAAATGAAATGCGATAAAGTAAATTAGGCGGTATAACCGACCATAATGCAGAGTAATGTAAATGCAAACTTGTATAAGAGAAAAATAAATATAAACTTGATTGTTATTAAAACTGAAAAAATTGATAATACAAGTTAAAAACTTATATTTGTAAACTAGAGAGAGAGCTCTAACCAATTCTAGAGAGGGAGAGAATTCTTTCTCAAGTGGTAGTGTAAGGTGTGTCTTACAAGTGATATGGAGGGCTATTTATAGCCAAAAAAAGTAAAAATTACATAGTGTTTTCTAATGTCATTCATGATGTCACTAGGAGTAATGTTTGCTGACGTCATGGATGATGTCAGCTGTGATGTCATTGTGGTGTCATGCTGATGTAAGTTCTGATTAATTTTTCAGAACATTGAATCGGGGTCCTCTTCTTCTTCTTCTTCTTCTTCTTCTTCTTCTTCTTCTTCTTCTTCTTCCTCTGATGATTTGTCAGACAAAGATGCTTGATTTTGTTGACCTGGAATTTGTGTCTTGAGGGTATCAAGAATTTGCTCCATTTGTGATAAAATCAAGCCTGCTGCTGGAACCGGCTAGTTGTGCACTTGCAATGGACTTTTGTTGTAAAAATAAAATTTGAGCAGCATCTGTTATAGCTAGATACTGCGGATGGGATAGAAACCACTTGTCTACCGCAGGTACGTATGCTTCAGATGAATCCCACATTTTGTACCATTTGCAGTGTCCTTGGAGGGCTAACCATGGTAGTCCTTTTTGTCCTTCTGGCTTGTGGAAGGAAAACTTCTGGGAGTATATCCATGGGATATGAAATCGGTGCGAAAATTGGAGGAGTATGGGTATTTGCTGTTCACTAGAAAACCTATGACAAAAATAATCATATCCTTCTCTTACTGGTGCTGGGAGTATTTCAGCTCGATGACCATATACAGGCCACCATTGATGTATAAACCACTGGGGGAAGTCAGAGGTTAATTGTTTGCTCCAGAGGATGAACCATGAATGCTTTCCAAGTTGGTTTTGGAAGGTGAAAGCATTCATCCATGCTGCCTGGTAGTCATAGTAATTGTAAAATTGTGGGTCAAAAGGCTGAGAAAGTCTTTTGTATTTGGCTGGATGGGTTCCCCATTCTTTCGGTGAGATTATTTTGTTAATCCACACCGTAGTATGAGTGACATATGATTGGGTTTGTTTTTCTTTGTGGGGCTTAAACAAGCAAGATCTAGTATCTGTGAGAATAAACTCATAATATTTTTGGGTATGTCTGTGGGTGTTTTGAATGAAATTGGCTGAAGGGCTAAGTATTTTCTTAGCTACCTCTTGGGGGTTGGAATGCCAGAACTCTGGTTCAATTTGAATGAGTTGGTAAACACTTTCGTTCTTAATATAAGTGAATTCCTCGGAGGAGGAGCCTTTGTGTACAGAAATAGGTTGTGGCAGTGATGAAGAAAGTGCCTGATTGGTTGTAGTCTTGGGGATGTTGGATGGACATCCTGTACCTATAATGGCGCTTTTAGCCTCCAATATTTTTTGTGCGGTGCTTTTGGCAACAGTAGGAAGTGAAGAGGCCATATGACTTTTGGCCGCCACAGAGTTGGAAGAAGATGCGTGGCTTTGTGCCGCCACATTGGAACAATAATTTTTATATAATTGATACTGATCTCTCAGTTGCTTTTTAAATAAGGCAGGCATGGCCATTTGATTCTTTATGCCCATGAGTTGTTGCCATTGTATGAATTCTTCTTATGTCTAAGGAGAAGACATGGTTTGTGCTAGTTGAGTTTGCGATTGTTGATATTCTTCTTCTTCAACTAGGTCTGCCTATTTTTTGGACTGGAAATTGAGATTGGTCCTGAATCTTCTATCAGACGAATTTGGGGGACTCCGCTCATGGCATAGTCTGATGGCTTTCTATATTTGGGCTGGTCTGGTCCAGCTGCGCTTTTTGTGAGTTGCTTGGAGGCAACTGAAATTGTTTGTTGTGTGGAAACAACATCTGTATCAGATTGTTTTGGTATTGTCTCAGTAATTTGTTTCTCCGGAGGAGGGAGAGTAGGTATTGGAGGATCTGAAATGTCGGCTTTCTTTTTTCTTGGCATTTTATCTTCCCTGCAAGAATTCTCTGGTAAGAAAATCTGGAATACAATTTGAGCTCCCTTTGATATACTCTATATCAAAATAAAAAATAGATAACATAGTTTGCCATGCAAATATATGTTTAGAAGCAAGATTTTGTACATCTTTTTGTAAAACAGATTTCGCAGCTTTACAATCAATTCTTAACAAAAAAATTTGATTTAATAAATCAGCTTGAAATTTAGAAATGCACAAAACAATTGCTAAAATTTCTTTTTTAATTGTAGGATAATTTTGTTGGAAATTATTCCAATGTTTTGATGCAAATGCAATAATTTGTTCCTTGTCATCTTTTTTCTGCTTTAAAATACCACCATAACCAATGTCTGATGCATCAGTCTCAACTATTTTGAATGCAGAAGGATCAGGGAGAGATAAACAAGGAAGGTCTTTGACTTTCAACTTGATTTCTTTGATAACATTGGTGTGGACTGAAGTCCACGGAGGTGGAGGTTTTTTCAACCTATCATGGAGAGGTTTTAGCAAATTGCTAAGGCTTGGAATGAAATCTGAAACATAATTAACACATCCTAAAAATCTTTGAAGCTGAGTCTTATCTAAAATTTGGTCAGGAAATTTGTCAGAGCCATGGAGGGAAGTAAGGATTATTATTCTTGTTTTTAACTTGCTTTTATGTGGTATTGATAGATCAAACTCAGATCTATAGATATATGGCTTCTTTTATATATCTTTCTTAAATCTTATATTTTTTTTAAGAATATCTCTTAAGGATGGCACTGTGATCCTTTCGGATCTACACTGTAAGCAGTTTTTCTGAGAAAAGTGGATATGATAATTCTCAGGTTGCTTATAGATGGTTATTTATAACCTTTGGGTCATCCTAAAGAACAACTTCTTAAGAAATAATTAGGTTTAATTATT
>NW_017674055.1:9681-10542 GCF_001879085.1 Nicotiana attenuata | reverse complement strand
GGATCATAAGTTTGCGATGGCAATAAATTGGGGTCATAGCATATTTGTATTCAAAACTCAGATATAACCCAAAATCATGAATTGCAAACAAAAGTTAAACTATAAGATGAAAATTACAATGACTTTCAGATTCTCGAGAACCGAATAAAGGATCCAAGAGAATGTTTCTAGAGACTCACTACATTTCACATTTATATCTAAAAATGCGAAAATATGATTTAAACTAGAAAAAATTAAAGTAGAAAATGAACAAATGAAAACAAACTTCTTTTTTCTCTTCAAAGAACTCGCCTTTACCCTTCTTCTGTTTCTTCTCAGCTACCTTATCAAAATACTTATCGTCAATCTTCTCAACATTTACCGTACTAACATCAACTTTAGTCGAAAGCAATAACATAAGCTTGATTAACACGTCTTAACAGAACTCTATTAAGTTTAAAAGGACCAGTAACAAGCAAAACCCCAGATCTAAGTTGCTTTTAAAAACACAACTATTTTACCCTTAAATCTTCCAGCCAAGATAATGAGTACAGTTCCAGGTGTAATACTTGATCTTAATTTTGTGGGTTTTGGCTTGTGTTTGTTAACAAGGGGTTTTACGACATCGCCTGCTTGATAATATTTTGGGGGATGTGAGGTGGGTTGGTTGGGGTGGGTTTTTTTTGGGTGTTTGACGGGAATTTTTCCGTTGTTTTTTTCTTGATTGCACATAAGCCATCAAGAGAGAGAGAGAGAAAAAGAGAAAAGCATCCATGGAACCACAACCATGGGTTGCTGGCGTGGAGAGAGAAGAAGAAGATAGTAAGGAAGAAGATAGGCGAGTGGGAGGCGAACGACTAGGCTACGTTGTACTATTTTAGG
>NW_017674055.1:4049-5780 GCF_001879085.1 Nicotiana attenuata | reverse complement strand
TGACAGTCTATTTTGTATATTTTTTGTATAGTAACAGTCTATTTTGTATAGTGACAGTCTATTTTGTATATGTTTTGTATAGTAACAGTCTATTTTGTATATTTTTTGTATAGTAACAATCTATTTTGTATAGTGACAGTCTATTTTGTATATTTTTTCTATAGTAACAGTCTATTTTGTATAGTGACAGTCTATTTTGTATATGTTTTGTATAATAACAGTCTATTTTGTATAGTGACACTCTATTTTGTGTATTTTTTGTATAGTAACTGTCTATTTTGTATAGTGACAGTCTATTTTGTATATTTTTTGTATAGTAACAATCTATTTTGTATAGTGACAGTCTATTTTGTATATGTTTTGTATAGTAATAGTCTATTTTGTATAGTGACAGTCTATTTTGTATATTTTTGTATAGTAACAGTCTATTTTGTATATTTTTGTATAGTGACAATCTATTTTGTATATATTTTGTATAGTGACAGTTTATTTTGTATATTTTTTGTATAATGACAGTCTATTTTTATATATCTATTGTATACAAATTGTATAATGATTGTCTATTTTGTATATTTTCTTATCCATAATAAATCTGGGATCATAAGTTTGCGATGGCAATAAATTGGGGTCATAGCATATTTGTATTCAAAACTCAGATATAACCCAAAATCATGAATTGCAAACAAAAGTTAAACTATAAGATGAAAATTACAATGACTTTCAGATTCTCGAGAACCGAATAAAGGATCCAAGAGAATGTTTCTAGAGACTCACTACATTTCACATTTATATCTAAAAATGCGAAAATATGATTTAAACTAGAAAAAATTAAAGTAGAAAATGAACAAATGAAAACAAACTTCTTTTTTCTCTTCAAAGAACTCGCCTTTACCCTTCTTCTGTTTCTTCTCAGCTACCTTATCAAAATACTTATCGTCAATCTTCTCAACATTTACCGTACTAACATCAACTTTAGTCGAAAGCAATAACATAAGCTTGATTAACACGTCTTAACAGAACTCTATTAAGTTTAAAAGGACCAGTAACAAGCAAAACCCCAGATCTAAGTTGCTTTTAAAAACACAACTATTTTACCCTTAAATCTTCCAGCCAAGATAATGAGTACAGTTCCAGGTGTAATACTTGATCTTAATTTTGTGGGTTTTGGCTTGTGTTTGTTAACAAGGGGTTTTACGACATCGCCTGCTTGATAATATTTTGGGGGATGTGAGGTGGGTTGGTTGGGGTGGGTTTTTTTGGGTGTTGACGGAATTTTCCGTTGTTTTTTTCTTGATTGCACATAAGCCATCAAGAGAGAGAGAGAGAAAAAGAGAAAAGCATCCATGGAACCACAACCATGGGTTGCTGGCGTGAGAGAGAAGAAGAAAGATAGTAAGGAAGAAAGATAGCGATGGGAGGCGACGACTAGCACTTGTCATTATTTTTAGGCTATGACTTGTATGGGTCAATTTGTGGGATACCGGTTGAAATTTGTTTTGCCCGATGGGCTATAAATGAAGTTCTCTCAATCTAGATGAGTGATGCCCAAGGAGTAATTGGGCTTTTTGGTGCTTTGGTGCGTGTCTTTTTATTCTATTCTCTAATTACTTATAAAGGAAACTCAGATACAAAAGTTAAAATTTTGATAACCAGCTTAGACTTTTTTTTGGTAACTAACTTCTTTTTTATTAATCACCAAAAAGTATTTACATAACAAAGCAAAGCTAACAC
>NW_017674055.1:0-585 GCF_001879085.1 Nicotiana attenuata | reverse complement strand
ATATATATATATAATAAAAGTTTTATCTAACTGAGCTTTTACCTTGTTGGTGAGAGTTATATTACCCATCTTATAATCTACTTTTCTATTTTTTCCTCCCTACCCCGTATAAAGGGAAAAAAATACTAAACAAATACTATGAGACAAAAAAAAAAAAAGTACATTGGGCTTTCTGGAGGGAATCTAGATGGAGAAAACTACCCTCTATAGTCCCTCAAAATTTTAATAGCCCATGTTTTGTACCACTTACAAAAAATGGCCCTTCGGCCCAAACATATTGCATATAGTAGCCGAAAGGAATGAGTATGACAGCACAAGCGCCTGTAGCTCAGTGGATAGGGCATCTATTTCCTAAGCTGAAGGTTGCAAGTTTGACCCCTACCTGGCGCGATAGAGCAACCCTTTTTTGCCTTCGGCCCAAACATATTGCGCCTGTAGCTCAGTGGATAGGGCGTCTATTTCCTAAGCTGAAGGTCGCAAGTTCTACCCCTACCTGGCGCGATGGAGCAACCCTTTTTTGCCTTTTTAAATTGTATTTTGTACTTCTGGATCTAATAATATTAGCTAAGAATTGCATGACCGTCT